>NW_026585689.1:2047385-2098356 GCF_907164565.1 Psammomys obesus | reverse complement strand
AGCAGCAGCAGCAGCAGCAGCAGCAGCAGCAGCAGCAGCAGCAGCAGCAGCAGCAACAAACCCACCAACCCCTGCTTTTCTTGTCCCACAATGTAACTAAAAGCAGGGTGGAAGCCTAACATTTCTGCCTTCAGTTTGTGCCTGTCATCTTTACTTCAAGCAAGACTCCTGTTTGATTCTGTACATGCATTATAATCTCTACCACCCCATTCCTCTTTGAGGAAGAAGACACAAAGGATCCTTGTACTAAACCACAGTTTCAGAAACAGCAAATCCTTGCTCGAAAGATAGATTAGCCCGGGATGAAAACCACTATGTATGACAAAAAAGCTACACCTTGAAGCAGGTCCATCTTGTTGGAACTAGGTATCAATCTACTCAGCATATTAACAATTTATGGGCTATCTTGGAGGATGGAGCCTGAGACTGACTACATTGCATAGCAGAGGACCTTCACCAGCACTGTTTATAAATACTGTCCACTTTCCCCCAGTCTTTATCCATGTAGAGCTTGCATCAGCATTCTGACGATGAACTTGGTGAGGTTGGCACCACTGGACACGCTCATCTGTTTGTCTTCCTAACACATGGATTTTACAACAATATTTGTCTTTTAATTGGAATTTTAGGTTAGTTGCTAGCCTTTAGACAGCGTCAGAGCTGGAGATTTTGTTCTAAAATTCTGGTTATATGTTCACTTAAAGGATTAATATTCACATGATGGCTTAAATATTGTGCTTTTTGAATGTTATAATGCATTCATTCAATGACACTTATATTTCATTCTAGAAAGGAAAAATTATGCTTTCTAATTTACATTAGTTTCTTACTTAAAAAAGGTAGCTTCACGTTAAGAAAGCAAAATCTAGATTTTGAAATAAACTGCAATTAATACAAAGAGATAGCATCCAGTTTCTAAAATAACTCAATATTTTATTACAATTATGTTGTTTTAGCTTTTTAAATTATGCTCAACTACAAAGCAATAGTTGGTTTATTTACTAGATCAAAAAATGCTTCAGTATTGGAAAAATCAACTGACTCATCATGAGAGTTCATGGGTTTTACAATGAAAGGTATAGCAAAAATAAAATAAGTGTGTCAACATAATTAAGATGAATTAACTTTAATCTTCAATGGTTTAATATGTTGCTTTGATGTTCTTCAGTTTATGATGTTCTAATATTGGCTTTTATTACTTAAAGGTCAACGATTTTCTAAAGATATGGAATCAGAAAAATAAAGAACACTGTCTACTTTGTGGGGGTTTGTGTGTTTATGAGTGTGCACACATGCTCTTCTCGGTACATATGGGAAAAGTTTTAGAAATGATGTATCTACCTTCACTTAGCCATTTCACTATGTCACTGACACAGTATTTTTGCAAGAAGCACACTGGCAGGCAAAATGACAAATTTATTCACCAATTGTAAAGCCATATGTTTGTTTTATGCGTGTTCTAGTTCCCAAATAATGACACAGAGCCCTATTAAATTTATTAATAAGATTTAAAGCACTACAGCTGGGCTGATATTGATCTGTCCTATCCTGACAGACTAGCCTGGCTGCTTCCCAGCCACCTGCCCTGTGTAACTTGTCACCTTAGTCTTGACATGGCTGCTTCTACTACATAGTCTGTCCTCATGGTGAACTCAGCTTGGTGATCTTTTCATGGTGACCTCCTTCTCATGGTCCCTCTCTCTTCTCTCTTCCATACCTAAGACCCTCTGCTGGGATCAGAAGTCCTGCCTTCTGTCTTGTTTGCTCTGTTATAGGTTGATCAGTATTTTATAAACCAATCAGAGATGATGGAGAACAATTTTTACACAAGCTTGAGACAGGAGATTCTTCATAAAAATGATAATGGCCACGCCCAGACTGCAACCAAATCTCTGGGCACAGAAATCAGCATTTAAATAAACAGTGCATAAAAGCATCCTCCAATAGTCAATAGTAGATTTTGATCGTTGGCAGGACTTTTTCATACTAGTAAGTCCTGGTTAAATGACTGGTCAAAGGAGCAAATCTGCCACCCAACAAAAACACAACCATAATTTGTGTTTATATTTGTGCTTCAGAGAAGGCAGACTAGCTGTACCAATTCTAGCTAAAGAGTCTAGTCGTTTAGTCATCTTATTTGTAAGATATTGCTGTAAAAATAGAAAGGATCATTAAAAGTAAAACTGAGAAAAAATTCAGTTTTCTCTTGACAGATGTCAACTGTAGTTGAAAAGGGTGATTTTTGATTAGGCAAGCTCTCAGTGGACAGTCTCAATAACTGAAGCATCTCTACACAGCTTAATTAATGAGAAAATTTTCCAGAATAAATTGTTATTATTTTATTGTACTAAAGAATTTTGATTGTCTTGTTAGTAAGTTATAGAGCTTTAAGAAAATCACAGTGTTCTTCATTAATTTTCATTAATTAATTGCACCTATCCCTTTAATTGTTTAATTGGGATTGTATCATAAGTGTTAGTATGGGTTTCTAATATATATAACACCGAGGCTCCAAGAAACAAATCTGCTAGTCCTTGCACTTTACCTAAATGAAAGTCCATCTGGACTGGGAGATGCTCTCTGCTATTCATAAATCTTCTGAAGCTGATGTGCATGTAAATGTGTCTTAAGCCAGTTAATTCCCTATCTTAGGATCCCACCATTTTACTTTTGCATCGAAATATTCAAAACATACCATTTCAGTTAATCTCAAATGACGAGTGAAACAGGCCATAAACTCGATAAAAACACAGGAAACAAGGGTCATTTAAACACACTTTATTTCAAAATTCTATAAAACTGTGGCACATCTTCACTTTGCTGTGGGAAGATGGAGGCTTGGCTTGCCTCATGTCTTAGGGAGATACATTCGTAACAGAATGTTCTACATGAAAACTAGAGTTACACTCAAGTAGAAACCTTTTAATAAATTCTATTTATATTGTACTTACCAGTGTTCTTAACGCAGTTGCACTTGAATGTTAGTACCTTTCAGAAGGTTCCTTCAACTACGGTGAAGTAAAAAAGGACGCCCACACATAAACATTAGTAGGATCATTTAAATAAAACTTTTCAAAGAGGCTGGCTTGTTGAATGAAAGACATGCAACCTTCTACTGAACAGCTTATTTCCAAGGTATTTTACCTCCTATGTGTGAATAGTTGTTGAAGGTTGTAAGAAAAGAATTCATATGGAGAGACAAAACAATATTCCTCCTGTTATGTGCATGACAGCATCAAGGTTAGCTATAAAACAAAGGAGATGTTTTGAAAAGCATGTTGTATGGATTGAATACATAATCACATATATTTAAATCTATTTTTAAAACCCTCGGAATAAATTAAATTGATACCAGAATTCTTTTTAACAGACCTAACCATGTGTCAATACTATTATTTTAAATCTTGAAAAAATATTTCAGTTACTTATTACACAGATGGCAGAATATGACCCCTGTCTGGAGTATCTTCATAAGAAAAACCAATGAATTTGTCAAAAAATAAGTTCATATGTAAAGTGTGAAAAGCTTTATGCACCAACATGTTAAAGTTTACTTTTATTTTTGACTGTTAGTATAATCAAGAACCTTTAAATAGCATAAAAATTAAAATCTTAGGAAGGGAGCAACAGAAAAATAGTGTACTTTGTAACTACAAGAGCAATATTTTACCAAATGATTAGTCAAGACATCCTTGGAAATTTATAGGCATGGTCTCTGCCACATTATGTAGAAGGCTTTGTTTTATGGGTCAAAGGAAAATACTGAAACTGAAGACAGTGTAAAAAGTTAAAAGTTGTAGTAGAAGGAATGATTTAAGATGCATTTGTAGGAAACAAAAACTCAAGAATAAATTAGATTTTCTATTTTCCCAGAGAATGTGACTGAGCAGGTCATGGTCTTATAGGAAAGCAATAACCTCGGGAGATAATTACTTAAATGATGTCCCTGAACAAACGTTATACTCTGGAGGTCATGCATTTGTGTTCTTTGCCTATCTAGATAGTGAAAACTACATCTAATGTTTCTGTAAGTTTTTGATTGGTCTGGAGGAGGGGACGACCCAGTTAGGTAGCACTCAATGAAGTCTTTACCTCCAGGAACTTTACCTGATGCTTCTAGTACTTGTTCTGTCATCATGTGCCTCTTAGGAAAATAATATGTTTAGTCCCTGTGCTACAGCTGAAGCTCATATAACTTGGAAACTTGCCCAATTATAGTTTTCACCACCCCTAACCAGAAGCAGAATGATTTTAGAAACCCGGGACCGATTTGAAGTTTGAGATTCCTAATTTATATGCATTAAACCTGAATTTTCAAAGTATTTGTATATCATTGTATTTTGTTTCCAAAAGAACAATTTAATGTAAACTGTGTTAAAAACATGTATTTTGTCAGGTTGGGAGTGTAGCTCAGTTGGAAGAATTCTTGCCTATAATATGTAAAATCTTAGGATTAATTTCCATCATCATGAAAAGCCCGGTATGGTAGGTATTGTATTCCTGTAATCTTAGCCCTTGGGAAGTAGAGGAAGAAGAATCAAAAATTCAAGATCATGTGGTATGTTCAAGGGTAGCTTGGGATACATGAGACCCCTAAAAGAGTGAAAAATGATTATCCTCATTTTTAATGACAAACAAGTTCAATGAAAGCAAAATAGATAATCTGAATTCTGTTCTTACATTTGTGAGAGAGCTGATTATTTCGAGTTGAAACTTAAATTTCAAATGTCAAAAGAACACTTGTCTCATTTATATTGCCTTCTAGTGGCACAAAGATAGAAGGTGAGAGGCTTCTGTGTAGAGAATTCAGTCAAGGTCTCGGCTTTACATTCACTCAGAACAAGTGCATATTGACAATTGTTTGGGCACTGTTGACTCTGGTGCCATTTACCACTGGGATCCTTGTTTCTCAAGGAAGAACAGACCTTGATTAGATGGTTTCTGAATGTTTACTGGACCTGCTGTCAAGACAATCCACTGCTTTGAAATGCTGATTTTTTTTTCCCAGATGCTTCAGAAAAAGCTCAGGAAATCAAGCTAAGTTATAGGCAGAGAGTTTGGGAATGCAAAGAGGCGGATATTATCTGAAGGTAGTTTAACATTAGAAAACAATATTATGAGGGAGACCCATCTCTCCTTTAGGAATTATGAAGGTGTTAAACATGTTTTTTTAAATCAAAACCAATTTTTGTTAAAATGAAGTTTTTCCATATACTTAGAAAAAATTCCCATGCATGTCATAAACTAATTGATTATTCCATCAAATTACTTTTCATAACTAAATGATTTCCCACTGTCTGTCTCTGAATCATCTGTCTTTTAAAAAATATTCATTTATTCATTTTACATCCTGATTGCAGTTCCCCTCCTCTCCTTCCAGTCCCCTCTTCACATACCTCTATCCCCATTCTTGCCTCTCCTCCTCAGAGAAGGGGGGTTCTCCCATGGGTACCAACCCACCTTGGCACATTAAGTAGCAGCAGGAGTAGGCACATCCTCTCCTATTGTGGCCAGACAAGGCAGCCTAGTTAGGAGAACGTGATCCAAAGGGAAACATCAGAGTCAGAGAGGTTGCCCGTTATGGCTGTTGGGTGATTCACGTGAAGACCAAGCTGTGCATTTGCTACATTTGTGCCTAGGATTAGCCCATGCACTCTCTTTGGTTGGTGGTTCAGTCTCTGTGAGCTCCCGTGGACCCAGGTTGGTTGACTCTGCAGGACTTCTTGTGGAGTCCTTGACCCCGCCGGCTCCTTCAGTCAGTTCGGCAACATTTCCATAGGACTCCTTGAACTCTGTCTAATGTTTGGCTGTGGGTCTCTGCATCTGTTTTCACCAGCGTGAAGCCTCTCAGAGGAGTTATGCTAGGTTTCTGTATACAAGCATAGCAGAATAACATTGATAATGTCAGGAACTGGTTCTTTCCCACGGGATCGGTCTCAAGGAGGGCCAGTGGTTGGCCATTCTCTCAATCTCTCAATCTGTACTTCATCTTTGTCTCGGAACATCTTGTAGTCAGGACAAATTTGGGGTCGATGGTTTTGTGGGTCTGTTGGTGTTCTTATCCCTCCACTGGAAGTCCTGCCTAGATATAGTAGGTGAGCATTTCTGGCTTCATTTCCCACACTGCTAGGAGTCTCAGCTGGGGTGACCCCATAGCTTCCTGGGGCCTCCCTTATCACCGTATTTCCATGCACACTTGGAAGCAGAGCCAACAAGAACTAGAGTAAACTCTCAAAGCCCATCTCCAGTGATAAAGTTCTTCACTCAAACCACCGTGCACTTCCCGTTAGCCCCGAGGGGGAGCACATCTCCACCAGGAGGAAGGACTGCTCTGGCTGTTACTAGGAGATAGACAGTTCAGTGAATGATGTAAGCACGAACCTTCATTCTTTATTTTTATTGTTACAAGTGCTACTTTCTGGCTACATAAGCAGACTGTTTGGCTCACTGGGTCAATAAATGGAAGACATTTTGGCTAGGTGCTATCTCCTCTAGTGTTGCAACATAAGGTCTAATAAAGATAGGAGTCTTTCCCTGTCTATTTTTAGTACTGAGGGATGGGCTGGTAACATAATGGAAGGAGCAGCTGAGAGAGTAGAATAGCACCTGGAACAGCCAGCAGCAGAAGTGGTGGAATGGCCAATGAAGAGGCAGAGCTCATCAGCTGACAGGCAGAGCCACAGAAGCAGCAGAGAGGCTGGCTGTCTAGACAGATGAAGAAGAGATATGAAGGTTGTTCGTAGCCTCAGGAGGAGCAGCAGCAATGAACAAGTAGTGGTTTCTGACTGTAAAACTGCTGCAGTTGTGACAGCAGCCATAGCAATGACAGGTAGTTGTACTGCTTAAGGCAACAGCTTGGGCAGAAACAGGATAGCAGAAGTCACGAGAAGACAGCTGAGTCTGAAGAAGCATAGCAGGGTGTAAGGAACCAAAGTAGAAAAGCTGAAGACTCCTATTGTTAGAAGAATCCCAGAGATTTGTCAATCTATAGAGGCAAAGCTTCTATGAACCCAGGCCCAGGAGCTGTAACACTGCCCAGTGTTAAGAGCCAGGGAATCTGGGTACTTGGGGCTATTTGCACAACACTACAATATTGTCTGCACAAGAACATCAATACCGGTAGAACCAGTGGTCCCATTTCCTTGGGCAAATGTAGCACATGTAGAGCTATGTGTCCTGCCTGTTGAGGTTTTCATGAAGTGGCTAAGTCTAGAGGACACCACTTGCTCCTGCCACCAACATTCACACTGCTGTCAGATAGGGAGGTGTACAAATGTCAAATACCAGTACTTGCTAACCCTAGGAAAACAAAAGAACTCCAGATGGCTCATTTGTAGTAGTATGACCAGTTTCCTTATATACTACACGCAAAGATTAAGTCAGCAGAGAAAATTAAGTTTAATACCACAAAATAGCACTTGAAAAGTTAGAAAGAATAATCGTAATCTGCAGTCTAGATCTTAGGAGAAAGAGGAAGGGGGATCAAGAGTTTAAGCCTACCTTGGGATGCACGTTTCAAAAATCCTCCAAATATTAAAAACAGAAACACTAAACAAACAAACCAAAACAAAATGTCAGAAACAGAACTGTTTCTCAGGAATTATTTTATTTAATTCTCAAATATCTTTGAGTGTCAAATATTACTATTTCATACAGGTAAAAATGAGACTTGGATGTTAACCTACAGCTCCATCTATTTAGGAGGCTGAATTTAAAAGTTGCTTGAAACTAGGAGAGCAATACCACTATGTGTGGGAGAGTGAGACCTCCTACCAAGAATAATAAAATGAAATTTATATGAAGACACTATAAAATTAAAAAAATAGCATTATATGTTTATGCACAATTAAAAAGCAAGACAGTATCTCTAGAGTTTATACACTTAATTGCAAAAACTTCCTCCTACTAAGATTTGTGTTCAGAGACCATTTTGTCAGTCAGACCATAAGCTAGTAGAAGAAACATTACATCTCAGAACAGAAACTCCAAATAATAAATTTTAAAACATTGAAACTCCTTTTTATTTTAGACTTTTTTTTTTACTACCTTAATTCAAACTATAAGTACAATGGTTGGGAAACTATGGGAACAACAAGACCTTTATTTTAAACTATAGAACTAAGATTCAATTATTTTTTTAATTTTTTTCTTTATTAATTACACTTTATTCACTTTGTATCCCTCCTGTGGTTCCCTCCCTCCTCCCATCCCAGTCCCTCCCTTCCTCCACTCTCTGCATGCATGCCCCTCCCCAAGTCCACTGATAGGGGAGGTCTTCTTTTCCTTCCTTCTGATCCTAGTCAATTAAGTCACATCAGGAGTGGCTGCAATGTCTTCTTCTGTGGCCTGGTAATGCTGCTTCCCCCTCAGGGGGAGGTAATTAAAGAGCAGGCCAATCAGTTCATGTCAGAAACAGTCTCAGTTCCTATTACAATGGAACCCACTTGGATACTGAACTGCCATGGGCTACATCTGTGCGGGGGTCTTAGGTTATCTCCATGCATAATCCTTGGTTGGAGTATTCTGAGACTGATACTCAAATCTTTTTTGAAATCTCTAATGAAACAAAGAATTATTTCAAATGCCTAAGTCAAAACCAAAGCTTACACTTTGATTTGTTGCATTGGATTTTGTTTTAAAAGTTAATGCTGTTCAAGTATTTCCCATTAATGACACTGACCAATGAATAATTTGTTCATTCATTCTTTTCCTCTATTATGGGTCATTTTTAAAATTCTAGAAATCTTACTCTATATTGATTTTCACTGATGTAAAACACAAAGCCACGTTCTTAGTCCATTCTGTGTTCCTATAACAAAACACCAGAAGTTAAACACTTCATAAAAAACAGGTTCTTTAGCTTGTAATTCTGAAGTCTGAAGGGTGCTGACATTTGCTTGGCTTTGTTGGGGGCTGCAGGACAAATAGGAGCACACTGGCAAAATTACTTGTAAGAGTATATTGATAGGCTGAAGATGCCTCAGCAAGGGTAAGAGATCACATTTGCTGAAAACAATGCACTCATTTGGCAGCTATTTTAGTCTATACGACTCGACACACTCAAGACAGTGCTGATCCACCAGTGGGGCAGAGTTCCTATGATTTAACCAACTTCTAATACTCACTACTTGCTAATGGTGCCACCAGCTCCAACAGTTGCACTCTGGTGCAAGCCTCCCACACATAAACGTTTGGGGCCACCTTCAAGCTTAACCATTTATAAACTCTGCTTTCACGTAGATATCTATCAACTTTAAAAGTCGTAAAATAAAGCAAAGGAGCAGAAAAACCATCTGGAGAATCATGAGAAACCATGTTTATCTCTGCTGAAAGGGTTGAGAAGCTTTCCCAGAGAAGACAGCATCTGTGCTGAAAGATGGCAGTTCTTTATAAGCCTAGCATGGGTGGATGAAGAAATACAATGATAAGGTTGTCCTCAGTGGCACTCATGGACATCCGTCATTTGACTAGAACTCAAAGCATATTCAGTCTTCCCCAATGACTCCCAGGAGTTACATTCACTTGTAGATCTCCTCAGTCCCTTCTTGACCGCAACTAAATAAGTCACAGAGAACGCCATTTGCTGTATCCCCATTTCTTCTTATTGCCAGAATCTAGCTTGCTAAAGACTTGTTGCTCATTTTGACTGTATCACATAAGAAAAGATCTAACTCTTGAACCAACCATGTATTCTAATGTCAACACAGGCTTAGGACACAAGACTGTTCTACATGGTTCTTTCTCCTTGCACACAAGTTTATGTGGTTATTTAAATGGAGTCTCAGCAACAGAAAAGTTTCTTACTTCATTATTCCTTGTACAATGGTCAAAGTAACCTGAGCAGAGAATTTGCTGCCATGGTGTAAACTCTTCATATGTTCTGATGTACGCCCACATTTCTCTTTAATTTGGCTGATCTCTAAGGTTCTCCTGACATTTGAAACTTAGCATCTTGCTCTATTTTCTCTTCATTATATTAATTTTCAATTTACCAAGCTGAATCACATTTTAAAGTCCTTGTTAAGGCTCTTCTAGAGCCTTCCTGTCTCTTACAGTTTTGTCTCCCTTTCTATTTTATATCATTTTCAAGGTTATTAAATTTAAGAATTACTGTAAAGAAAATTGGATTCTTGCAGGTAAAGCCAGTCTGATTCCCACACATTTTGAGATAATCTAGCAAGGTCAAAATTTGAGAGCCTTTATCTGAGAGTTTAAGTTAAAGTCCACGTATTCAAGACAAGATGGGGCAAGAAGAGGCAGACCTCCTATATAAAACTTCTGCCTTTAGCTTATACCTGTTTTCAGCCTACCATAAAAAAAGAAAGAAAAATGTCTTCTCAAGTGGGTCACATAGCTCAAGTCCTATTTTCAGAGGATATTTCTATTGAGCCTAATGATTTGAAGAAAATGTCTCAGAATTTCCTTACATTATAGAAAGGATGATCTCTTATTATCCAATCATATTCATGCTCCTATGAGTATGTCCTCAAAGAGGTTCTCCACACTTCTCTAATAAGTATCAATTGTGTCTCAGCAACCAGCATTTTAATACATTTAAAAAGCATGAAATACAATATCCTCATAAATATTTTATAGATATTTCCATGTGAAAGAATGAGAAAAATCACACACTTATCTAACACATTTAAGACAAGATTTCCAAAATGTATCCAAGTAAGGACTTTTTCAGATGTATCAATACCATTCTGTGGGGAAATGTTTAGGAAACAGCATTCAAGGGAGTCACTAGGTTCTTTTTGAAAGAAACTCTCTGAGTCTCATTTTCAATTTACATGTTTTGCAGAGGATGCATACAAAGGGAGCCAGAGAGAAGCTGATACTCCACAACCACTTTATTTAATACCTCTTAATCCATGCCTTAGCCAACTTGGTACAACAGCCAGAACTCTGCTGGACAGCTCCTTGCACGTAATGTCACATTCTGCTTTCCTCTGGGCATTTTGGAAATGTGGCAGGTTGCTCAGCCCATCCATGGGACAACCTGGAAGTCCTGTGCTGGAGCGATTGGAAGGAAATGCTAACTTCTGAGTGAAGACTCTCAGCCAACAAAAGGCAAGATGAATGGTCCTTTCACTGGACAACCTACAAGACTGTATTCTACGAGACCAATCAAAAGGTCCTCCATAGATTTGAGTTAGAATCTTCGCAACCTCTGGCATATTAGAAATACATGACAACTAACAGAAAATGCTACAGTACTCATTTAAGGAGGTAGGGCTCAAAGCATTGAATATCAGTTTAGACCAATCTCTTGTCTAGTATAGCTATGCTACAACACCAACTGGGAGGGAAAAATTGGGGAATCCCTAACTGTGTGCACATGAGGAATGAACTGAAGTTAGGAAATAGCATAGCAACATTGCACATATTACCCTCATCAACGTTAATCTAACCTTAACACGTTATAAAATGCTCCATCCCCAAATGTGTTTATCCTCATTGGTTTCACCACAGCTCTACCACACCTTTCGGATTCCGGTCATTTTTTTATCCCTGATTTTTTATGACAATTGTTTGATTTTCCCATCTACTCTTCCTAGTCTTCGTTTATTAGTATTTGCTTCATGCAGTGTTGAGGATGGAAGCCAGGCCCTCGTGTATGTTAGGCAAATGCCCTCCCACTGGACTGCTCTCGAGAACTGTCACTGTTACCATTGTAAATGTGTGTCTTCTAGTCAGAAAGTCACACGTGTGTCACCACCATCTAATTATGCTCCCTCATTTTTATACAATATCATGTAGTGGATTTTCATCACACTTTGAATACATGGAAAATGCCCATGTTGTTCATGCCTGTCTGTGACTTGAAACCCTAATTTCTTTTGTGTGAAGCATTTCACATTGCTTAACAATATCAAGTACACAAGAGTTTGCTATTAACTATAGTCATAATGCCACAAAGCACATTTCTAGAAATTATTCATTGTCTTGGACTGCAACTTTATACCATTTAATCATCACTTTCTCGTTTCTCATTTCCCTGTCCACCGAGCATGCTGGCGACCAAGTATGCTCTCCACAGCTCCCACCAGGTGGTTCTATGGTTCTCTGTTGTCTTAGTGTTTTCGCTTCTCATTGATGCTCCATGCTTCTTTCTTTTACAGCTTGCTATTTTCTCTTCTTTCTCCTAAATCTTTCTACAGATCTTTAGTTCATTTCACTATTTTCTCAGATGTCTTCAGATGTCTTTTAGTCATTCCTCTTAAATCATACTTCACGCATACTCTAAGCCTCCTCTCTTTCTTTCTCTCACTGTGTGTGTGTGTGTGTGTGTGTGTGTGTGTGTAGCATTTGTAGTATATTGTACATAACTTGGCAGTTTAAAATTTGTTTTTTTTTTCGTTATATTGCAGTACAAAGACTAAATTTTTCTTTCATTAAGTTTTAGTAGGATGGAGCAATTTTATCCTTTTATCTATCTTTCACTAGTTTTTTTTTGAATAAATTTGACAATTAAATTTACAGTAAACAATGTAATATTTTAGTACATGTATATATGGGGAAATGATTACAACCAAGCTGATTAACATACTAATTTACACAAAACATTAAATTTCTCTTTGTGGTGAATCATTTCACATTAATTTACTTCATCATTTTCAAGTACATATCACAATGTTATTCAGTTTAGTATCCAAGCTAGAATAAGTTCCAGAATTTATTCTCCCAGATGGACTAAAAATTTTGTAGAATTTAATCATTTTTCCTTCATTCGCCTTTCCACTCTAGTCCCTGAGAACTACAATTCTGATCCATACAAGAATTTTGAAGACTTCAGCTCCTACACATAAGTAAGATCCTATAGTATTTGCCTTCTGTGGCTTATGCTGTCTTATGCTACCCACATTCATTCATGCGAATGGCAGGCCTCCTTTGGTTTACGTGTAGAGCATGCTGTGTAGACATAAATCTCCGATTCACCATTAATTATTTGTAATACTTACAAAGACTCCATGTCCTGGCATATGTGAATAATGTTGCAATGACTAGGAGAGTGAAGCTATCTCTTTCTTTTTAGTATATTTTCGTGCACTATCTATGGAAGTATGGGATTCCTAGATCACACAATACTTGTACTTTTAAGTTTTTGAACAACTTTTGTTTTTTTTTTAAAGATTTTTAAGTTTTTTTAAATTTTTTAAAGATTTATTTTTATTATTTTAAATTATCTGTATTTATGTATTCCATATATAAGCCCTCTGTCAGATGTTGGGTTGGTGAAGATCCTTTCCCAATCTGTCGGCTGTCGTTTTGTTCTGATGACAGTGTCCTATGCTTTACAGAAGCTTTTCAGTTTCATGAGGTCCCATTTATTGATTGTTGCTCTTAGGGCCTGTGCTGATGGTGTTCTGTTCAGGAAGTTGTCTCCTGTGTCAATGAGTGCTAGGGTCTTCTCTACTTTTTCTTCTAACCGATTTAGAGTATCTGGTTTTATATTGAGGTCTTTGATCCACTTGGACTTTATTTTTGTGCAGGGTGATAAATATGGATCTATTTTCATTGTTCTGCATGTAGACATCCAGGTGGACCAGCACCATTTGTTGAAGATTCTGTCTTTTTTCCATTGAATGGTTTTGGCTTCTTTGTCAAAAATCAAGTATTCATAGGTGTGTGGGTTTATTTCTGGGTCTTCTATTCGGTTCCATTCATCCACCTTTCTGTTGCTATGCCAGTACCAAGTAGTTTTTATTATTATTGCTCTGTCACACAACTTGAGATCAGGGATAGAGATACCTCCAGAGGATCTGTAGTTGTACAGGATTGTTTTGGAAATTCTGGGTTTTTTTTTTTTCTCCATATGAAGTTGAGAATTTTTCTTTCAAGGTCTGTAAAGAATTGTGTTGGTATTTTGATGGGAATTGCATTGAATCTATAGATTGTTAATTCAAGTAACCCAATTAAAAAATGGGGTATGGAGCTAAACAGAGAATTCTCTGTAGAAGAATATAGAATGGCACAGAAACACATAAGGAGATGTTCAACATCCCTAGCCATCAGAGAGATGCAAATCAAAACGACCCTGAGATTTCACTTTATACCCATCTGAATGGCTAAGATAAAAAACTCAAGAGATAACACATGCTGGAGAGGCTGTGGAGAAAGGGGAACCCTCCTCCATTGCTGGTGGGAATGTCAACTGGTACAACCACTATGGAAATCAATCTGGCACTTTCTCAGACAATTAGGAATAGTGCTACCTCAAGATCCAACTATACCGCTCCTAGGTATATATCCAAAAGATGGTCAAACACACAAGGACATTTTGCTCAACCATGTTTATATCAGCTTTATTAATATATACTCTGGATATTGTAATATCCAGAACCTGGAAACAACCCAGATGTCTATCAACGGAGGAATGGATACAGAAATTCTGGTACTTTTATACAATGGAGAACTACTCAGTGTTTAAAACAAGGAAATCATGAATTTTGCAGGCAAATGGTGGAACCTAGAAAAAAATCATTCTGAGTGAGGGATCCCAGAAGGAGAAAGACACACATGGTATATCCTCACTTATATAGACCTATACAATAGGATAAACATACTAAAATATGTACACCTAAAGAAGATAAACAAGAAAGAGGACCCAGGGTAAGATGATCAATCCTCATCTAGAAAGACAAAGGAGATGGTCATTGGAAATAGGAGAAAACAAGTAACAAGACAGTAGCCTACCACAGAAGGCCCCTGAAAGACTCTACCTAGTAGTGTATCAAAGCAGATGCTGAGACCCATATCATGGCCTTCAGCAGACTGTAGAGAATCATATGAAGAAGGAGGAATTAGTATATCCTAGAGGTGACAGGGAGCCCCACAGGTCCAAATATATCTGAGCACAGGGGTCTTCTATGAGACTGTTTATCCAACCAAGGACCATGCATGGATATAACCTACAACCCCTGCTCAGACATAGCCCATGGTAGCTCAGTATCCAAGTGGGTTCCCTAGTAAGATGGACAGAAATTGTTTCTGACATGAACTCATGAGCTTCGCCCCCCCCACCCCGAGGGAGGAGCAGCCTTGCTAGGCCACAGATAAGGACATTGCAACCATCCTAAAGATACCTGATAAGCTAGGGCCAGACAAAAGAGGAGGACACCCCCTCTCAGTGGACTCAGAAGGGGGCAGACGAGATGAGGGAGGGAGGGGAGAATTGGGAGGGAAAGAGGGAGAGGGCTACAGCTGGGATACAAGTGAATATATAAAATTATTTAAAAATAAAAAAAATATTAAAAAATTATCTGTATTTATGTATGTGTACATGAAGGTTGCTGTCTGAAGAAATTAGGGACATCAGTCCCTCTGGAGCAGAAGTTACAGGTTATTGTGAGCCATTTATCATGGATGCTAGGAACTGGAGGGTCCTGTATAGAGCAGTAAGTGCTCTGAACTTTTGGGCCTTTCCCATCCTGATTTCATCTTTGTTAGGAATAGTAGGTCCACCAATTTACATTCCTACAAATAGTCTCGGTGGTACTCTCTTCTTCACATTGCTGAAATGTGTCTTTTATTTATGTATTTTTGTAATAGGCATCCTATCAAGTGTAAATCAATGTAATTGATTTTATTTGATTTTCTCAGATACTGTATGATGTTGATGATATTTTTTTATATTCCTGTTGGAAATTTGTATGTCATCGACTAGGAAATACTTTTGCAAACCCATTCATAAGATCAAATTTTGCTATTATTGCTGTTTAATGCTCTTATAAATTTGAAATCCTATCAAATATATGGCTTGTACATATTTCTCCATTCATTCTCTACAGCTTATTGGCTCTTGATTATTTTATTTACTGTTTAAGAAAGTTTTAATTTTGTGTAATTAACTCTTTTTATATAATTTTGCTTTTGTTGTTTAGTACTTTTAGGTCGTATACAAGAAAATTTTTTTTTTTACAATGACAACAAAAATGTTTTTCTTCCGTTTTTCCAGTAGTTTACAATTTTAGGTTTGAAATTTGTCTTTAACCACTTTTCAGTCTATTTCTGTATATGGAATTTTATTCTGCAATTTTCCTAACCACATTTATTGAAAATAATTTTCTTATCCCAGTGTGCCTTGTTAGTATTTTGGTGAAGAATAATTGATAGTGTGATTTGTCTTAACTATATTTTAATATATTGATCTCAACTTTTTTTTATAATTTTTTTAATTAATTAATTTATTTTTTTATTAGTTACATTTTATTAACTCTTATCCCAGCTGTATCCTTCTCCCTCATTCCCTCCCAAACCCTCCCTCCCTCATCTCCACCCTGCCCCTTTCCAAATCCACTGATTGGGGAGGACCTCCTCCCCTTTCATCTGATCCTGTTTTATCAGGTATCTTCAGGACTGACTGCAAAGTCCTCCTCTGTGGCCTAGCAGGACTGTTCCTCCCTTGGGGGCTGGGGAGGTCAAAGAGGCTGCCATTGAGTTCCTGTCAGAAATAGTCACTGTTCCCCTTATTATGGGAAATCAATTGGTTACTGAGCTACCACGGGCTTCATCCAAGCAGAGGTTCTAGGTTATATCCATACATGGTCCTTGGTGGAGTGTCAATCTCAGAAAAGACCCCTGTGCCCAGATATATTTGGTCCTTGTGGAACTCCTATCCTTTCCACGTCATACAAATTCCCCCTTCTTTCATATGGTTCCCTGCACTGTGCCGAAGGTTTGGTTATGAGTTTTAGTATCTTCTTTGATACACTGCTAGGTAGAGTCTTTCAGGGGCCCTCTGCGGTAGGCTCCTGTCCTGTTAATTGTTTTCTCCTATGTCCAATGCACCTCCCATTTGTCTTTCTAAGTGAGGATTGATCATCTTACCCCAGGTCCTCTTTCTTGTTTATCTTTTTTAGGTGTATAGATTTCATTATATTTATCATATCTTATAGGACTATATGAGTGAGTATATACCATGTGTGTCTTTCTCCTTCTGGGATACCTCACTCAGAATGATCTTTTCTAGATCCCACCATTTGCCTGCAAATTTCATGATTTCGTCGTTTTTGATTGCTGAGTAGTATTCCATTGTGTAAAAATAACACAATTTCTGTATCCATTCCTTCATTGATGGACATCTTGGTTGTTTCCAGGTTCTGGCTATTACAAATAAATCTGCCACAAACATGGTTGAGCAAATGTCTTTGTTGTGTACTTGAGCAAATCTTGGGTATATGCCTAGGAGTGGTATAGCTGGATCTTGAGGAAGCACTATTCCTAATAGTGCTTCTTTCTTGTCTGAGAAAGCGCCAGATTTAACTTCCAAAGTGGTTATACCAGTTGACATTCCCACCAGCAATGGAGGAGGGTTCCTCTTTCTCCACAAGCTCTCCAGCATGTGTTGTCACTTGATTTATTCTTAGCCATTTTGATGGGTGTAAGGTGAAATCTCAGGGTTGTTTTGATTTGTATCTCCCTGATGGCTAAGGATGTTGAGCATTTCTTTAAGTGTTTCTCTGCCAAGACTATTTTCTTAAAAACTCTCCTCAGGGTTGAGTACTGTCAGAGGTCGTGAGTTTAATTCTCAGAAAAAAAAAAAAATATATATATATATATATATGTAGTATGTATGTATATAGTATAACTATCTATAATGTGAACTGATTCCCTCTTTTGGCATACAGGTGTAAATGCAGATAGAGCAGTCATATACATAAAATAAATAAATAAATCTTTAAAAATCTTTAGTTCTGTAATATATTTTAATGTTAGTTCAATGTTACAGCCTTGCTCTTTTTGCTCAAAATGATGTTGACAATATTTTGTTGTTTTTGTTTTTTTATTAAATTTTTATTTTTTATATTAATTACAGTTTATTCACTTTGTATCCCAGCTGTAGCCCCCTCTTTCATTCCCTCCCAATCCCACCCTCCCTTTCTCATATCCTCCCATGCCCTTGTCCAAGTCCACTGATAGGGGAGGTCCTCCTTTCCTTCCATCTCACCCTAGCTCATCAGTACTCATCAGGACTGGCTGCATTGTTCTCCTCTGTGGCCTAGCAAGGCTGCTCCCCCCTCAGGGGGAGGGGAGGTGGTCAAAGAGCCAGCCACTGAGTTCATGTCAGAGACAACCCCTGTTCCTTTAATAGGGTACCTATGGTTATTGTTGTTTTTAACTTTGTGGTTCCATAGGAATTTTAAGATATTTTTTGTTTCCATGAAGACTGTCTTGGGGGCAATTGCATTAAATCTGTAACTACTTTAGATATTGTAGACATTTGATATCAATTCTTCTAACCTATCAATGTGTATATAATTCTGGTATTATCTGAATTTCTTCTTTCTGTGTGTATGGTTTTCAGAAGAAAGACAATTTACCTTGTTCAAATTTATTCCTAAGCATTTACTCCGTAGATAACATTTTAAATGGTATTGTTTTCTTGATTCCCCCCACAACCCAGACATTTTGTTGTGAGTATATAGAAGCACTGACTATTTTTATGTTGATTTTTGTGTCATGCCATAAAATGTTAATTTATTTATTCTAACATTTTCTGGTAGTTTTTCACCATATCCTTGCAAGATAGTAGCATTTTGTCTTCTTTCCACTTCTCTTTTGCTCTAAGTAGGAGCCTTTTTGTCCTGGACAGAACCAAGTGTTCTCATACTTCTCTCACTGTGAGGACAAGGACAGACTGCACACAGAAGTGGTGCATTCCCATGCTTCTAGGCATAGATGTTTGCATAAAATATAATGAGTATCTGATCTGGTCACTAAAGATTCTGTTGTTGCTAGCACTCAGAGGGCAGATTTTCCCGTTCTCATGGGTTACAGTACCTTTTCTGTTCTCTCGTACCTTTTTATTTTTCTACATCTAAGGTTCTATCAAATGATGACAATTTCTATTTTATTATCAGCCTGACAGCCTAGATATCTAACCATGTGCTTTTCATCAGCAGCAAAGAAAAAGAAGCTCTGGGATTTATCTACTGTGTAATCGCCTCTTATTCTTATCTTTCTATCTCTCACTTTTTCTCTTCATTCATTAGGAACAAAGAGCTACTAAACTGAAAAAGAAAAAGAAAACTGCAATAACCTGTAGGAAATGAAGGCATAGAGGATTGATATGTTTGAATGCTTATAATTTATTTGTACGAGTGTTTACCGTATAAGAATGAGCTATGTGGAGTGAAGAGGTGGCTCAATGGGCAAAGTGCTTGCTGTACAAGCATGAAGACCTGAGGGGATCCCCATCACCTATGTAAAGCTCAAGCATGGATAAAGTGCTTTTAATCTTGGCTCTGGGGTTAAGGGTAGTGCCATAGACAGGTGCATCCTGAGGACTTGCAGGCTAACCAGCGTGAAAAAACAAAACAAAACAAAACAAAAAAAATAAAACCAAAAAAACGAACAAGCTTAGGTTTCAGTGAGAAACTGCATTAAAAACTAAGCAATAGAGAAGATGGAAGCAATAGAGAAAGATGTGCAAATTCGACATCTGGTCTACACTAATATATGTAGAGGTGAGTGCACCTGCACCCCACATGTACACACCACATACCTAAGAAGCAGAAGGAGGAGCAGGAGGAGGAAGAGGAGGAGAGGAGAAGGAGGAGGAGGAGGAGGAGGAGGAGGAGGAGGAGGAGGAGGAGGAGGAGGAGGAGGAAGAGAAAATTCTATGAGAATTGGCAATAATTTTACTATGATGTGTTCCTATAACCAATACCTGGTATTATTTTGTGCAATTTGTTACTATTTCCTGTAGATCACAAATAGAAGTTTTCTAAATCCAGGCCAAGCTTTTTTTTAAATTTCTCTTAACTAAACCAGAGCTTATAAACGAAATCCCAGACTGCTGCAAATGGCTAGGCTTAGTCATCCATTGCCATCAGTCCAATTAAAGGGAAAATATAATAGTAAAGATCAGAGCGAGGTTTATTCAACTTGTCCACACTGGGGAAAGGTACAGACAATGGGATCTAATGACCCTGGGCCTGTACTGCAAGAGTTCTTAGATTTAAATGGATGTCAATGTGCATAAGTAAGCAGTCCTGGTCAAGGTGTGAGAAGCATCATTGTCTCACCACTGGTCTTGTAGTTCTGGAAGGTGCTCTGTACACTACTTATTCATCACTGAATGCACACACTCGACCCATTTCTGGGATGCAATAGGTCTACTTTATGCCAAGGTTTTGTTCCTCCTGCAACTCAAGGTAACTCAAGAGAACAAGTTAAAAGCAATCGTTTATCTGTAGGCCTTCTGCCAACATAGAGATACAATGACGACAGCCACGACGGTTTTCATCCTGCTTTCAGTTTCCATGTGGGTTCAAGAGGTTACACCACGTTCAGTAACACTTCAGCTCTCTTGGTCACTGCTGACCTGCCACTCTTTTCCATCTGAAAATTCCCACCAATTGGTGCAGGGGGTGACAGTTTCTACCATGTGTTTTGCTCATTTTCATTGAACCTTGGAACATTAGAACAAATATATAGCTGTGATACAACACCCACTCCAGTAAAATATGTCTATTTTCCATTGAAGACAGAATGTTTCTAATACAAAGTTCAGAAGTCAAGGTGCTTGTCGCCAAGCCTGCAACGTGGGTTTGATCCCTGACTCCACATAAGACGAGGAGGGAATCGACTCCTGCAAGTGTCCTCTGACCTTCACATGCACATGTTGCGTGGACACACCCTAGCACATCTGCTCCTTCAGATAATAAATGTAAGAGAACCTTTAAAATATGTTATAGAAATCATGATAACAGTCATTGTTGTGTTCAGTCGTGACAACACTCATGTTGTGTTCCATCATGACGACAGTCATGGATGAATACGTGTGTTGAACAAGAACAAAGTGCAGAAAGAAGCATTATGGTGTCCTCAGCAACAGGGACTTACCTCGCAGCTTTGGGTTGGAAGCAAGGATCAATGCAATCGTCTATAATACTTTTGGAGATACTGGGTTCACCTAACCAACTACTCAGATGAGGCCTTCTCAAATGAGGGCTGCTATATACTAAGGAGGTAAGAAGAAATGAGGTAATTACAATATTATCTCAAAATATTTTTAGAAGAAAGATTTTTCATAAATTGGAGAACATTAAGTTAGTGAACACCAAACCATATAACATTAAAAAAAAAAGCCTGATAGTTTGTTGGTAAATTTCCAATATTTCTGAGACTGGGAAAATGGCTGTAGCCTGAAAGACAACTGCATCATGATAATTCCAGAGTACAGCAACCCCTCAGTTAAAAATACAGTGACAGAATTACCAATGCCTATCTAGATGTTCTGAGTAAACAAAGAGCAGATATAGGTAATGTGTTTATAATAATACCTAATAATAACTTCAAGTTTTTAACACAATGCCTGGCAGGATGGCTACTGGATATAAAACAGCTTAACAAACCCAAGTGGAGGAAACAAAGATATATAATATATGAACCCCGAATTAGTCATAAATCTTCTGACTTGTTGACTCTCAGAAGCCATGTAATAGGTATCATGTCAAATTCTCACAACCCATTCCCTTGCTTTCTAACATTCATTGTCAAAATATTCAAACACATCTTGATGAATATATAGGCACATAAAAGTTTTGTTTGTAGATCATAGCCAGAAAGAAATTAAAATGACGCGGTTATTTTCTCCCTTGACCTCATGTATAAGATGATGTGTGGTTCTCTTTCTGTAGGGTGATGGAAGGGAATGTGGCTGGAGCAGTGCCTGTCTAAGTCCTTAATAAATATTTAATAACTTAACCTCAGACATGTGGTCAGTGACAGAGCAATCTGTGTGCTTTGCATAATAAATGCAAGGCCAAAGGAAGAAAGATGTTGAGTTCACCAGAGGCAAAGCAGCAAACAACAGAATTCATGCCATTGAGGAAGCACAGCTCGGTTCACTGTGGTGCAATGCCTCAGGTATCACCCTGACATAAACACAGCTGCACTGATATTCCACTTTAAATATACAGAAGTACAACAACACATGGCATAATGACATACATTTAAAAGTGGATTCATTTATCAGCCTGGAAGTCACCTGAAGCAGAAATGTTACTGGATTTGACATTAGAGCCTGTTCCTTAGCAGCCCTAATCCTGGCATGACCACCCATCCGCAAATGAAAGAGCCAAATTAGTAATGAAAAGCAGAAAAATATTTATTCAATGTGAGCTCATCAGGAAAAGAAAGAAAGAGAGAGAGAGAGATCCAGAAAATCGATCTTTGAGGTCCTGGCATGAGGTAGGTCTAAGTTGAGAGTCAGAGGTATGTAGACCTAAGCATTCTTCTTCAAGCTGTGGTCCTGCCCATCATTACCCAGGCTTCAGTCTCTCTTGCAAGGTGGGCAGACAAATTGTCGGCACTATGTGAAATCTCTTTAAACAGGTGTTAGCCTTTTCCTATCACCAAGAAGAGATTCACCAGGGAAATTCCAGTTCCTTATGTGCCTTGTTTCAATAGCCCAGTAGCCAAAGCTGGGGACCCAGCCATCTCTTCAGAATATGTTCTTTCCTTCCAGGTGTGCTAGTGGCTGAAGCAAGACGGAAAAAATATTAACGCTGTGACTATAAGAAGAAAGTTAAAGTATGTCCAGTCCTGTGATGTCTGCTCCCTTTATCTTCCTCTAGTCTGTTTTGCTGCCTGCTCTGCAAATATTGGTCTGTTATGTCTTCTTACATCTTTTTTTTTTCTTATGACAAAATGAATTATTTTATTCTGCCATTTCAATAAGATAAGCATAACTTTGTTTTGTCTCTTCTGAGGACAGAAACTACTCACATTTGTGCATAAAAATTAAATCTTGTACACAGAATAGAAAATTAAATTTATACTGAAGCAGAATGCTTTAAATTTCATGTCCATTACCACTCTAATGCGAGATATTTATTTTTATTCTCTCTCTTGTTCTCTCTGTGAGCATGTATGAGTACTCATCCCTGAGAGAACATGTAAGCACCACATTCTTTCAGTTTCCCATAGAGGATAGATAAAGGCATCCTATCTCCAGAAACAAGAATTACAGGCAGCTGTGAGTCACCTGACTGAGGTGCTGGGAACCTAATCAGGTTCCTTAAGAAGAGCAGCAAGTGTTCTTAATCCCTGAGCCATCTTGCCCATTATTTTTTGATTGATAGTTTACAAACTCAGTTCTGCTGCATTTCTGAATTTTAAGTATTCATTAAAATGTGTAATTGGGTTTCTGGACAGATATTTCCATGATTAAGAGCACTTGCTGCTCTTCCAAAGGGCTCAGATCTGGTTCCCAACACTCACATTAGGCAGTTCACAACTGTGTGTAACTCCAGTTCTAGGGGATCTAGTGTCCTCTTGTGGCCTCCACAGGCATCTGCATGCATGTTGTGCATATACGTACTCTCAGGTACACACACACACACACACACACACACACAGAGAGAGAGAGAGAGAGAGAGAGAGAGAGAGAGAGGCACACAGAGAGACAGACACCCAGAGACAGACACACACCCACACAGACAAACAGACAGGCACACACAGAGACAGACTGACAAACATTCACAGACACACACGCACACACCACATAGTTTTTTTAAAAAAAAAGCTTAACTAAATCTTCAGCATTACTCAGAAGTCAGAATGTGCCTCTTAATGTTACCTGTTTCATCTTCAAGATCATGTCAAAACACCAACAGAAATTTTCTTCTGTGCTCTTTCACAGTTAACCAAATGGTCATTTAACTAATCACACAGCTGGGATCTGTGTCTACTCTTAATTCTGTCTTTCTTTTTCTTGGATTGTGACCCTTCAATATTTTTCTGAATACTCTCCTGCAGCCCATTCTGATTGCCTTTGATATGATTTTAGGACAACATCTCATCTTTTACCTTATTTTCTTTCTTTTGTTGGAGACAGAGCAGATAGAGCTCATATTCCTCACCAAGTTTTCTGCCTGATGCGAGCTGCTTCCTAAAATTGTTCCTGGACAGCTAATGACTCCTCCTTAAATGTTTTCATAGTCCTGTAAGGATGTGTTGTACACCCGAATCTGACCAACATAACATGGGACCTTGTTGAGGTGGTGATAGTGAGCACTTCTGACATCTTCGTAAACCCAGCACAGAGGGATTCAAGGCTCAGGAGCTAGACTAGAAGTATTGATTCCAACCCCATGCTGAGAGCAAAGAATCGAGAGGACTGGATAAAATCCTGGCTAATACTGCTAATACTGGCTGTGAGCCTGCATGGATCTATCTTCATGATTTTTATCTTAAGCTAAGCAAAACAGTTCTTGGAAGACCTGGTGAATGAGCTAGAAGCATAGAAAGAGCTATACTCTGACTTCCGTAATATCTGTCCTGCAGTGAACACTCACAAACCATGACAGGTTAACAATGCTACCTTCTCTTTGAATTAATATTGATCACTGGCTTAAGTGATTTATTCACTTTGGCAGATACAGTTAAATCTCACCTACAATATTAAATCTCGTATAATATATTCCAATGCCTTATATAGTCTTTGATTGACTTAGCATCCCAGTAATTAAACTTCTAGCAATCCTTCATGCCCTATGCACTCACTTATCTGTACTTGCACCACTTCTTGTTCTTTATAAAAGAACAATATCAGTATTTTGGACTTCGATACTTCAATGTTTTTTCCTACTTCTGGGCAGCCATGCCAGCATCAATCTCACACTGGCTTTTTGGCCCTAGTACCTATTCTTTCCTTTGGGGTCAATGTGCACTCATCTTTTTTCAGGAAGTAATTTCTGATCCTTTTGGTTGGAGTAGGTGTTTGGAATCTCATGGTACTGACCTGTTAGTATCTATCTTTAAGTTGCTGAAAATTTCTCAAGGATCATGAATATTCTTATGTTCCCGGTGTTTTCCCAGGGCTCAGCAGATAATTTTGAATAGCGGCAAATAATTCTGAATAGGAGGGATACTAGTGTATCTTGGATCCTCTTTAGGGAGTTCTTAATCTTAATAAAATTATTAAGAAAAGACTCAAATGGAAGCTTGAGGACAATTTCATTAGAGTTTAAAAGAAAAACCTCAGGGCAGGCAAGCTGTAAATCTCAGCAGCTCTTGCCCAGATGAGACTGGAAAATAGAAGCGATGGGGGAAAGCCATAAAATTTGAATTAAACTGGACAATTTAAGTTAAGGTAGACAAATAGCTACAAGGGGAGAGGGGCTTTGGAGAAAGAGCAATGAAGTCAAAACCATCAGAGAAAGCAAACTTAAATGCTGTGCCAGCATTGAAAAGACACAAAAGAGAGGAAAAAGTAAAAGTAATTTCTTTCTGAGTCAGGACTCATATAGGTTGGCATACTGAACAGAACCTCCATTGTGTAAAAATACCACAATTTCTGTACCCATGGCCTCCCCACCTCCCAAGGGTGAAGCAGTCCTGTTAGGCCACAGAGGAGAGCTTTGCAGCCAGTCCTGAAGATACCTGATAAAACAGGATCAGATGAATGGGGAGGAGGTCCCCCCATCAGTGGATTTGGAAAGGGGCACTGTGGAGATGAGGGAGGGAGGGAGGGACTGGGAGGGAATGAGGGATCAGGACAGGGCTGGGATACAGAGTTAATAAAATGTAACTGATAAGAAAAAAAAATAAAATTAAAAAAAAAAAACCAGAACCTCATGGAAATTTGCAGGGACTGAACATGCTAGGAAGTGTGAATTCTTGGAAAGAAAGTACATTCCTTCTACTTATTTAGCATAGCTTAAGGTGGACTTGCCTATCTAAGGGGTGGTCCTTTGGCTTGTTGATTGACCAGCCCAACTGGAATGGTAGTTCTTCACAAAAGAAAGAATTCATTCTCTTTACCAGAATGAAACAGTCTTTATTCAGTGGTCCCTACTCCTGTTGTATTATGGGTATCAAAGAACATAAAAAGAAGAGCGGAAATTAAGAAACTTATCATTTACAGAATCCAAGTCTTTAACTCTCTTAATTCTATGCTCGTTCTACATGCTAATGTAATGAACATTACTTTCATTGTTAAATACTTTCAAGAGAAAGATACCCAGGTTCTCTTTCTTTCTTTCTTTCTTTCTTTCTTTCTTTCTTTCTTTCTTTCTTTCTCTCTCTCTCTCTCTCTCTCTCTTCCTTTCTTTCTTTCCTCTCTTTCCTTACTTCCTTCATTTTCTATGTTTTTTTTGTCTTTTTCTTTTACTTTTAGATTTTATCATTCTGGATGTTAGACAGCTGCCATGTTGGTGGTGGGCTTTTATATTACAAATATGTACATTATCGTTTTCCTATACTGAAGTTTTATATTCAATTTAGTATTTAATTCTTCCAGCAATCTGATCAACTACAAAAACTAATATTTTACTCAATTGCTTAATATATTATTTTGAATTCTATCACTTTTTTCTTGGAGCTTTACAGCCTTGTTTTTATACAATAGTCCACTTGCTTCCTTTCCTTTTTGAAGTACCCTTTAGTCAAATTTAATTTGTAGTCCACTTGTTGTAGTTTGGCTTTCTTTTTTCATTCTCCCATAAATAAATACTTTCCTTCAGACAGAATGGTCTTTTTCAAAGTGCCACAAAGCTGTCTTTCTGAAAGTGTCATTCACTAGATAATGAATATAATACCCCCTCACTGCTTTCTCTTCCTCTCTCTGTCCTCCTCCTACATCATTTTCTTTGTCTTTTTATCATCTTTCTTTTGTTCTTCAGTTTGAATTTAGCACACAGCCATAAAAGTAATTTAAAGGCACACCATTAAGTAAGAAAGGCAGAAAAACCATCACATCACAGTTTCTGTCTTGAGGTCAGTAGTCTCTGCACTCTGATTCTCATCACATTAATTATTGTTCTGCAGACTTTGCCTCTACAGTGATATGTTTTGCTATGTCACAATGCTTGCTAAAATGAAAAGGTTAATTTGTGTGTCAGTATATTTTATATAAAGAATCAGGTAGTTGAGTAGTAAAATATGAGAGGATTGCAAAAATATTACAAAGGAATACATATTGAAATTGTATTATTACAAAACTTGCAAGCTGAACAGTGGATACTTTCTCACATAGCAACTCACAAAGATGCTAATTATATTCTTTTCATATACTAGTTAATAGTCACTATTAGCGGAAATTTTTAAGGATGGTTTTGTAGAATAATTTGTTGCCAGTCTTTCAAAAATATGTTAAAGACTGCCAGTTTAACATAATGGCAATTGGTGTAGCTTAATAAGTGTATATTCACATTTAAAAGTATTATAACTCCTCAAAGACTTTTATTGAAAGTCAAGTCTAAGCATGGCTTTTAAAGAACTATCCTCCCTTCCCACCTTTTGCTGATGCTTTCTCTGTGGTTACTCTGTCCAAACTGGATATTCTAAAGCGAGAAAGACCACTTTCTTTTTAATAGCTTATTGGCCAGACCACCTAGGGTTTTAAGATGCTGTGGCTCTTAATACAAGGGCAGAGTATTAGATTAATAGCTTTCGCTTTGAGCAGCAAGATCCTGTGAGTTAGGGAATAAAAAGCAGGACCCCTGTTTTCCCCATGGTAGAGTTCTTTGTTCCTGGAACCATGGGGGTGGGGGATTAGTTTGAATACAGCTGTATAAAATCTTATCACCTTTTATCACCTGGTGAAGGAGGGTTCAATTTAATAAGACATGGTATTAACTGCTTTTGCCTTGTTGCCGACTTTTATATAGATTAGCAATCCCAGTCACTTTGTCTTTTTATTTTTTTATTTGGATGAGTGGCAGTGTGATTGATACGAAAAAGAGATGATGGTGGCAGGGTGCAGGGCATTTTTTTAAAGGTACAGCTTTGATCTGTATCAAGACTTGGGACTCACAGGAAGACACTATCACAATCCTTTTGTTCTGAAATCTTCCTGATCAAGTTCTGTCAGAGGATTCTCAGTGGTTTGGTTTCAGCCTAATGGAAAACTGAGCAAAAAAGATCTCTTTTCAGTTGCATTCTGTGACTAAGTTGTCTGTAAGTCCATCTGTAGTTTCACAAACAGAAATTGGATGCACCCAAAAGCAATTTTCCTGGTTAAGAATCTGGGCACTAGACACAGTGGCGACCGCCAGCTCTCGCTGCCGTACTCACAGTGTCATCTCTGTTTAGTGTTTCATTTCCTTTCAGCAAACATTGATTCAGTGCCAAGCCCTGTGCTTGGTGTTGAAAGGGGATATGAGAATATAAAACCTGCCCCATGACCCTGCTTTTCCTAACTTAAAACTGCAGTTGTATCCTGAAGAATGATTTATTCATTCAGTAATCTAGATTAAAACACAGCCACGTAGAATACACCAGGAGGTGTAACTAAATAAAGACACCAAACAGAGCAAGCGTGTTTTAGAGGGCCAGGTTGTAGCATAAGAGAGATGGATGAGTTTCCTAAGAACGACACGGAAGAAGAAATGTAACACTGAAGACTCTGCCATGTGAATCCTTGCAAAGGACTTTTTGTTCTTCATGCCACTCAGAGTTAAAACACGCCACGACTTGATTGGCATCCGACGTTTGACAATTAACAGTTTTTTAGTACATCTTTTCATGTCAATTTAATTTTAAACTGTGAATATTAAATGGAGCCTGTTTTGTTCTTCTCTCCGGTAATCATTTGTGAAGATCGTTCTTTTCTCCTTAAAGGGATTTTTGGAATGTGTTATACAGATATTTCTACTTTTTAGTCATATATAAATTAAAGAATGCATACATAGTTCCACCTTTAGAGATAGAGACTTTGAAGCATTTGAACTCTGCATTAACTTCAAAAAGCCAGGAGCTACATTGGAAACAAAATTAGATTGCCCCCAAAAGACAGATTTGCTAGTGTTCATTGTTCTTAATGAGCTTGTCGCTTTCTTCCCAGATTGTGACACACTCAAGGTATCACAAGAGCAACACAGCTCTTCCAGATTAGGGAGACGGCAAGGTCCCTCCCCTTTGACAGAGTTGGATGGGAAGTGTGTTAGGGGAAATATTTCTGAATATAAGCTGGTGCATAATGCTTTTCTTGTGAGCTGAATCAAAGATAAATTGTAAGGGAACAGAGTTCCTGAATGACAGACTGGTGCTCACTATCCTGGCTTTTATGCCCAATCCAACACAATCCTTATCTCTGACTGCCTCAACCCAATTCATTGTCTAGTGGTTCAGAGTTCGGATTTCCTGTATTTAACATATTCATTGCCTTAAAAAAAACGAAAGCAGCCTGAGCCGAAATAGAAAGCAGCTCTATTTCCACAACGCTGAAACAGTTTTGCAGATTTTTACAAAACGTCGTGGAGGCTTCTCTCTTCATCCTTCAAAGAGTTGGAAAATAACTAAGAAGTTCACTGTGACAATTTAAGCAGCTTGCTGTCGATGCAGCGTCTAACGTGTTTTGACATACACGGGAGCTTTCCAATGCAGGGATCACTATGGTATGTCAGCGGAAGTCAAGCTTTAACTACCTGTACTGGAGACAAACACACCAGCTCTTACTTCCCAAAGGGAAATCCTGTAAGCTTCCCCCTAAAGGAAAAAAATGAAAGGCTACAGTAAAATCTAAAATAAAATAAACAGAGAGAGAGAGAGAGAAAGAGAGAGAGAGAGAGAGAGAGAGAGAGAGGAGTAAGCAATCAAGTCTAGATAAACGTTTACTGGATGTAATGCATGCAAGCAGAGTTACTCTCCAATCATGCTGACATTTCATTTACCCACCAATAGTACCAGCTGTTTTTATCAGCACTGCCCAGTTCCAGTTCTTGGATTACTTATGTTCTCTAAGTATTGTGTGTGTGTGTGTCCTTGAAATAATGTGAAATTTAATGGAAAATAATGAAATCCCAAGTTAAGACTTGGTTTCACATTCTCACTTCATTTCTGCCCCTTGTAGAACCTCAATCAGTCTAGAGCTCCATTCCCTGACTGTAAAATGGACATTTCGCTCCTAGTTTGTTGTAAGGATAAATGATATAAAATGTGTGCTGTTATAACTGATGTCTGACATTAGGTATGGTTGTTGTGGTGGTCTGAATAGGTATGACCCACCTAGTCCTATGTGTTTGAAAACGCACTGTAGGAAGTGTGGTCTTGTTGGAGTAGGTATGACTTTGTTGGAGGAAGTGTGTCACTGTGGGGAGGGCTTTGAGGTCTCCTATGCTCAAGCTACGCTCAGTGTGGTGCACAGTCTCCTCCTGCTGCCTGCAGATCAAGATAGAGAACACTCAGCTCCCTCTCTAGCACCATGTCTGCTTGCACAGTCATGCTTCCCAGCGCAATGATAGTGTACTAAACCTCTGAAAGTGTAAGCCAGCCCCAATTCTACCCTTTACATTCTACCCTTTAAAAGAGTTGTCTTTGTCATGGTGTCTTTTCACGTCAACGAAACCCTAAGAAGACAGTTGTTTTATGTAGTTCTTTTTATCCGTATTATGAGAAATGTATATTATCCATTTCATAGGGACATCTGTGATTCAGATTAGTGTTAGGACCCTCATGGTGGAAAGAAAGAAATGACACCCATTTGTAGTCCTCCGAGCTACAAATGTGTGCATGACATAGGTGCACCACAGACAAACATACACACATATACACACGCACAAACTTACACATACATGTGTGTGTACACAAAATAATAAGCCAGCAAGCAAAATTTTAAATATCTCCTTTTTGAATGATTAAATACTAGTAGGCTAGATGCATTTCTACACGCATTTATTTAAGAGAATTTCTTGTGAATATTAAAAGCAGTTATTTCTCTGCCTGATTTTCAGTGCTATTTCAAATTTTGGTCATCTTTTGTGACTTCAAAAGTTTTTAGGGCAAGTCAGAAAAAAATCTTTTTATGTATTTTATAAGATATTTAAAAATGGGAGCCCTTGGATAGTCTCAGTAAAACCCCAGTACTGTTAGCAACACTTCTGCATTTCATAGTATACTGAGTTCTTTGCAGTCATTGTGAATCTGAGTATAGAGATAATTCCTAAAATAAATGTAAAGAAGTGAGGGTCCTTGTTTACTATGCTTTTACAAGAACAAGCAGAATTTCCTGAGAGTTTTTCTAAATTCTTCATTCTATATAAATTATTATTTTCATAACATTATGAAAAGAAAGATGTGTCAATGAAATAAGTTGACCAGAGCAGTAAAGGCCAGTCTATATATGTATGTATGTATGTATGTATGTATGTATGTATCCATCTATCTATCTCATACATGTACACTTCCCTATTTCCCTCTTATTGAAAGTATATTCTTTTCTCATACAATATATTTTGATTATAATTTCCCTCTCTCCACTTTTCCTATATCCTCTCCACCTCTCTTCCCTCTAGACCTACTCCTTTTCTGTCTCTCATTAGGAAAGAATGGACTTCTGAGTGATGGCACCAAAACACAACAAAATACAATATAAGATAATGCATAAATCATTAATTTGAAGTTGGACAAGGGAAACTAACAGAAGGAAAAGGACCCAAGAGCAAGCATAAGAATCAGAGACCTACTCATTCACATACTCAGAAATCCTCTAAAAAAATACTAAACTGAAATTATTATTTTTTAATTTTTATTTTTATATTAGTTATAGTTTATTCACTTTGTATCCCAGCTGTAGCCCCCTCCTTCATTCCCTCCCAACCCCACCCTCACTCCTTCATCTCCTCCCATGCCCCTCTGCAAGTCTACTGGTAGGGGAGGTCCTCCTCCCTCTCCATCTGACCCTAGCCTATCAGATCTCATCAGGACTGGCTGCATTGTCTTCCTCTGTGGCCTGGTAAGGCTGATCCCCCAAGAGGGGGAGGTGGTCAGAAAGCCAGCCACTGAGCTAAACTGAAATTATAATATATATGCAGAGGACCTGGTACAGCCTTATGCAGGCCCTGTGCTTGCTGCTTCAGACTCTGTAAGTTCATATGAGCCTTGCTCAGTTGATTCAGAGAGACTTGTCCTGGTGTCCTTCATCACCTCTGGCTTTTACATTCTTTCTTCCTCCTTTTTCCTAATGTTTCCTGAGCTCTGAAGGGAGGAGTGTGAGATTACTTCTTAAGTTCTGCTAGAGTCTGGGTATACATTTCAGGTGGTCAAGTTTGTAACTATTACTGTAGACAAAATTGAGAGGTGAAATACTAGATTATGACTCACAGGGGTGTAAGCGAGAAATAAGCAATAAGAAAATTTAATGACAAAATTGAAAATTTTTTCTGAGTGCTGTTTTTCTTGATCTGTTTGAGAAGAATAGCATACATATTAATTTTCTGGGTGCAATGTACTACATCAGCTAAGAGCAGGGTTTGGGGAATGAACTGACATCTTAGTGTACTCTGGGCAAAATGTTTCAGCTGTCTGGCTTTCAGCTGTTTTTCACAGTGTGTACAATCATATTTTAGTGAGGATTAAATGAAGTAGTAAAGTTTAGCACATTTTATATCTGCTGTACAATAAATAATAAATGAAAATTTTTGATAAAAAATAACTTCTTTCAATTAGTATGCTAAGAAATCTTTAAAAAGTTGAATCAGTGAATTTCAAAACCATGTCTTTCTTTTATCACTTTGTGCTGATCTCCTTGCTCTTATGTGCTCAATGGGATTAAAAAAGAAATCATGGAAATGAACTTCTGTCTCTAATGCCTATAATATTGTAAATGTACATTAAATATTTGTTGAATTAATTAACAAAAATAGTTAAACCTGCCTGTATTCATTGATTCATTACACACGCTTATAATAATTACTATCTGAAAATTACCAGTCATTCTTTAACAAATTTTTAATAAAACAAATCATATTCTATTTCTGTAATAAAATAACAGTCTGGGTAACATATGTAGAACAAAACAGTCCACTTACCCCACAGTTTTAGAAACTTGAAGTATATAATCAAGCAACTCCATTATTTAAGGTAAAGATCTTCTGGGTACATTATGATATTTGATATAGCAGATAACATCACGTTTGAGTTCGTGCTAAAAGGAGAGGTTATGTGGTTCAAGAACATAAGAGCATTAAGAGATCACCTTGTTTATCATATCTTATAGGTCTATGTAATTAAGTATATACCATGTGTGTCTTTCTTCTTTTCAGATGCCTCACTCAGAATTTCCTAATTGTCTGAGAAAGCACCAGATTGACTTCCAAAGTGGTTGTACCAGTTGACATTCCCACCAGCAATGTAGGAGGGTTCCGATATGATAAACATAATGAAATCTATACACCTAAAAAAGATAAACAAGAAAGAGGACCCAGGGTAAGATAATCAATCCTCACTTAGACAAATGGGAGGTGCATTGGACATAGGAGAGAACAGTTAACAGGACAGGAGCCTACCGCAGAGGGCCTCTGAAAGACTCTACCTAGCAGTGTATCAAAGCAGATACTAAGACTCATAACCAAACCTTCGGCAGAGTGCAGGGAATCATTTGAAAGGAGAGTTAGTATGATGTGGAAAGGATAGGAGCTTCGCAAGGACCAAATATATCTGGGCACAGGGGTCTTATCTGAGACTGATACTCCACCAAGGACCATGTATGGATATAACCTAGAACCTTTGCTCAGATATAGCCTGTGGTAGCTCAGTAACCAATTGTTTTCCCATAGTAAGGGGAACAGGGACTATTTCTGACAGGAACTCAATGGCAGGCTCTTTGACCTCCCCACCCCCCAAGGGAGGAGCAGTCCTGCTAGGCCACAGAGGGGGACTTTGCAGCTTGAAGACACCTGATAAAACAAGGTCAGATGAAAGGGGAGGAGGTCCTTCCCAATCAGTGGACTTGGAAAGGGGCAGGGAGGAGATGAGGGAGGGAGGGTAGGTTTGGGAGGGAATGAGGGAGCGGGATACAGCTGGGATACAGAGTTATAAAATGTATAATAAAATTTAAAAAAATAAAAAAATAAATAAAGATTCAACATTAAAGACTCAAAAAAAAAAAAAAAAGAGAGAGAGATCACCTTGTTCATTTTATAGCAATCTATTTTTGCAGGAATTTACATTGGTCATACCAGAACTGCACCCATCTACTTGATGATGGAGCCCTTGATAATTTCCCTTACCTCCTGTTTAGCTTTATCTCTTGATTCCACTCCTTCCCACCAACACACTGTGAACGGCGATTTCAGCAAAAGAACTTTTAGGGAATACATAGAATTCATAGAAGTATTATTATACCTAGAGGATATTGATATTTATAATATATCTGTAATTGTATTTTTTTTTTTTTTGTAGTCCGGGTTGTCCTGGCACTCACTCTGTAGACCAGGCTGGCCCATTCACTTAGAGTCGACTGCCTCTGCTTCCCAAGTGCTGGGATTAAGGGCATGTACCACCACACTGGGTTGAGAGTATGATGCTCTTCATTTTGTGCCTAATAGGCACCATGCCAGACACTGCCTGGATCCACTGGAGAATTTAAACAATTATCACACATACTGCCTTTCTCTAAAAAGCTTATGAGCTATTTAGAGATATAAATTGTATAACTGAAAATAAGTTAAGGAGTACACAGAAAACAATACAGAGGAGGCTCCCAGAGCCTCCCAACACATCAGCTATTACCATTGCTCTTAGGAATCCACCATGTCTAGACAATAAGCCCTAGCTGGGGAAAGCACACCATATTTTGGTTGTAGAACATACAGAAAACATGTTGGAATTTACCAGAAAAATGTCTCCTTATTGACTAGCTTTCACAGTGCCTGAAGGTGCTGTAGCCCTCTCCCTCATCTCCTCCCAATTCTACCTTCCAGCCCTCATCTCCTTCAGGTCCTCCTCCCCTTTCCTCTGACCCTAGCCTATCAGGTCTCATCAGGACTGGCTTCTTTGTCTTCCTCTGTGGCCTGGAAAGGCTGTTTTACCCTCAGGGTGAGGTGATCAAAGAACCAACCATTGAGTTTATGTCTATAGTAGCACCAGGCATGAATTCCTTGCTGTTGCTCAGTCCTCAAATCCACATGGAAAGCAGTCAGTTGGTCACAATCATGTTAGTCATGCCATTATTGTATCAATGGACACATCCTGCCTGGCAATTTGGCATTATCTTTAGCATGTATCATCAAGTACTAAATTCGTTGATGAATTTTCTCTCTCAGAATCCTGCATAGCACCTTCAGGGTTTCTCTGGGTAGCCTGGGCTCTCCTGCACTTGCTTTGTAGACCAGGCTGGCCTCAAACTCACAGAGATCTGCCTGCCTCTGCTTCTCTGAGTGTTTGGATTACAGGTGTGTGTCATGACACCCAGCTACTCTTGCTTTATTTTTCAAAGATAGAGACCGGTTACAAAATATTTAGCTAAATTGATTGCTAATTGTGTAAAAATTTGAATTCATAATGACTAGTGTTTGGATTAAATGAAAAGTTGTAAAAGCCTTTAGAGCACAGTTTTCTCAATATTAGATATTTGGATGACAATCACACATGTGCTCTGCTCAAATAGTAAAGGACTGAGGTGAATTTACTATTTGAAATAAACAGAGTTCTGCTTTTGTTTTTGCCTATGGGTGTTTATGTCAAAGCACAATGTAGGAAGACATTGATATTTCTTTTGATATTTGGGCATAAAAGGAAAAAAATAGAAAAATGTTGCTTTGTAAATACTGAAGAAATCTTTTTTAGCTTTTGTGAGGAGTTGAAGTATCTGAAGATAGGTGGGTAATCAGGGAGGAAGGGAACCTTTCCACTGTAATTATTCAGTCCTTAGTCTTCCGTTTGCTATGCCTGTTTCTTCCATTCTGTGTTATTGGGTTATCACTATGATGGAGGAAGTTTAGGCTCCTCCCTAGACCCGAGCCTGCTGGCAAATTCTTCTGACACCTATAGCACACTTTCTCCCAGGTCTCATGGAGAGGATGTGATGAAGTCTGGAGCCCCTCCCTCTGGATGGTTTTCAGCTGGAGGGTGGAGAAGCCTCTGCTGCTCCCACCTGACATGTTTATGTGTTCCTCAGACAGTGATAACTGGGAGACTTTTATCTCTTTCTTTATTTTTTTTTTCATATGTCAATTTAAAAAAATCCACAGTTGAAAACTGTCGCTTGTCACATAAGGCACTAACACTATCTCTCTATTGAATGTGGGATATTTAGTCATGCTTCTCACCTGGATTCTGACCTGCAGGATGAAACAATCACTCTCGGTTTATCTCTTGTTAAGTTCTATGAGCTAGTCAGCATTCAGTTATAAAGAGGGAGTTCAGAATACATTACCAGTCATAAAAACACACCTTTATTTGTGGTACAAATGGATATTTGTGAAATTGTATGCCATTTTATGATGTCTGTAGATCACCCTATCTACATTCTTAAGTGATTAGTCAGGAGCTAATAAATTACATGATTCAAACTTAGAAACGGATATCAAACAAAGAAATTGCTTTGAGTAATTAGGAAAAATTCACAGATAAAAATGAAGAGTGTATCCTGCAAAAATATAACTATTCATCTAAAGACTAATGGCACAAAGAAAACGTGAGAGGAGGGCTGATTAGACTGCAGTTAGGGGTCTGGGAGGAAATTAGTCTAATTCTAAACCATGTAGCAGGAAAACATCCAAATGGGACCCACGTTTGTGAAGACCAGTATTTACTTTTCATGCCCAGCGTAGTGCTTATGCTATGACCGGTTCTCAAAAAACACCTGTTGAGTGAGCGAACAGGAACTGAGGGGTGGGTTAGGTCTGTTTGCTGACTATAGACACATATTTGTTTGTACAAAGTTTGGCTTTGTAACAGAGATTTGTTAGTCATTTTATCCAACCGTCCATTTGCTCTTTTCTTCCTGGCAGTCAGATAAATATATTCACGATTTGATGTTTAACCCCCCTCTTGACTGCAGCTTTACAACATCCAGTGGATAATGCCATTTTGCTGTGCAAGAATCATGTACAAACTTCTGTTTTTTTATTTTATGGAGTTTTGAGTGTGAGAGGTGAATTATATACAGAGCTTAGAGCAAAATCCAAAAGAAGCTGAGAATATCTAGATTAAAAAAAAAAAAAAAAGAGTCCTTAAAACCCGACATCTTCTCTTATGCTGAGCTTCACAGAAGTGCTTATAAGCCAAATTGTCACTTCATCGGGGGAGTTTTGTAAGTCAGAAAAGGTCCCAGGCAGGTCAATTAAAAATATACTGTGCACTGACTTCTGCTGTGACCCGTGTCTAAATTTCATTCTTAAGGACGTGTGGAAGTGGCTTTGAGAGTCTCTGATTTAGGTGAAAGAGTCAGAGAATATTATACCTGGCTTCATATTCCTAAAAGTTTGACAACATACCAGAGGGTGATGAGTAGAATCAATGCCTAGTGGGTCTTCCATCTGCAAGTCTGTTTTACTTCAGCTGCCTACTGTGGGTGGAGTGCCAGATGAATGATTGCAAGACAAATTTGGTAACACTACCACTGTTTACAAACCCCTCCTCATATGTTTATGGCTTTGACCATAACATTAAAAGTCATTGGAATAAAATAACAAAACCCAACGCAGATACTCTCAAGTCCCCTTTCGCTTTCATTTTTAAATCAGTATTCATCTAGTGCTTAATATGCCCTCGATTATTGCTTGATATTCACCTCCTCAATCTACAAATCTCATTCATTCTTTACCTAACTGTCACTCCTTCCTTGAACCCGCAGGTTGGAAAAACATACTGTATTTCCACTAATCAATTTGCATTACATTTTCCCATTTTGTAGCTCTTAGGTGAAGTTACTTTGTCTAAAACAAAGCCTCTATTTTACGTTAGTAAATTGTACAATGCCTTATACCTAATAGGTCTTTAAAAAAAAAACTGTGTGTATGTATTGGAGGCACGGAGAAAGCATTGTGGAGTTGGTTCCTTCCAGCTTTACACGGTTTGCAGGGATGGGATTCAGACTGTCAAACGGGCACCATCAGGCAGGAAGCGCTCTCATGCCAGCCCTACACAGTAGCAGCTCTATTAGATGTGGGTCTCTTAGTTCAGGAGCAGCCGCTCTTTTCTGATTGAATCTGATTTTTCAGATGATTCCTTTTAGGATGCTGATTTAATTTATTCCCTTGACAAACATTTCTGAAGGAACTGTTAGGTGACGCTTCTCATACTGGCACATTTCATAGCCAGTTTCTTCAGCATCAACGGCACTGAGGAAATGGAAGCCGGGAGATGCTGCCATCTTACACCTCCCCTGTGGCATAAATGTTATTCAAATTCAGATTTATGTGAGTCTAAAGCACATGCTCTTTTTTTTTTTAATATCATAATTTTTCCTCTAGGATAGAGCATAAGTTTCTGTACATCTTATACAGCAAGCAAAAATATATTGCAACTTACATTTGGTGATAATGAAATTCTTAGGACCTGAAATTTACTTATCAAAAAAAAATTACTTATCACTCAATCACAATGAGCACACAGTTTGGAATCAATCCTGAGTCAGGATGTGAATGGCTGTAAACTGGCACTTAGGGTTTTATTTTCTAGTTGTTAATAAATGATTAGATGAAAAGCACTTCTCTAATGGGAGTCTGTAGGGAATCGGTTTTTCTTCATACTTTTTTTGTGCCTTTCAGAAATTTCATATGACTCCAAAAGATCATTTGATGCTGACTGTGTTGTAAAAACAGGATTGACGCATTTGGGCTGAGGCAAATGGAGAAAAGAGTAAAATTGTGATTGATTATTCCTAGTGTTTTTGCTGCAGACTGAAGATGACAACAAATTCTTCACATTCTTCCCAAGGAAAAATGATATTGTTTCTCATGTCACTGAATTTGGGAGAAAGAAGTGACATCTCTGATAGAATAATTGAAAAGTGATATGGTGCTAATTCCAAGACCTGGCCTTTAACATACTTGTAAATTTTCTTTTCTGATTCCTGGAGTTCTCATCCTCAGTGTTCAGACCTGTGTGGGTAAGAAGCCCAATATGCTGTGAATAGAGGAAGGACTCTGCAACTATGTGGAGGGAGAGAACCGCCCACTGAACACAGTCTAGCTCTTCTTCGAGTCAGGTATGAACAGTCCATCTGTACACTTTGTTTAGCCCAGCCCCCACCTGAATACCATTCTCTGAAGGCAACTGATACCATCTTGGTTTGTAGCAAAGAGTGCTTAGGCTATAGTAAACCATTAAAGTTTGGATATTCATATCTAGTATCAATTAACAATTACCTTACTCTACATCAACTTTCGGAATCAGGGTTGGTTAGATCTACCACAGCACTCTTTTCTTAGGTGTTTCCATTACACTAGATTTCTAGCTCATCCCCGAAATGCACACTTCCTCCAGTCACAGTTGTGTCCTCTAGTACTCTCTCCCTCCATCCTTAACCTGAGGCATTTTCTAAAGAGAGTTTGAATTTTGTTCTCATTTGGGTGTATACAGCTTTCCTCATGCTTTTTTTTTTTTCTCTCTGCACAGGGTCCTGTTGTAGGATGAAACTAAACCTCTATGCGTTGTGAGAGTTTATTCACATATATCAAAGAAGAAGAAAACTTTTAATGTTAGTCAAATAAAACCTTTTCACGTTGAACTACATGATAAGCAACAGGCCACAACATCTATCTAATCTATTTATCTGTTTATTCATTCAATTCTTTTCCTTCTATTATTTTCCAGCATTGGAGATCAAACTTCAGGCTTCTCATGTGCTAGGCAAATATTTTTCCATTTATTTAAATCACCAGAGCCAACTACATATTCTTAAATGCCTGATTATTCTGAATTGAATGCAATTTTCCTTAAATTTCTGGAAAGGTATTTTTAAAATTGATTTATTGTGCTTTAAGAGTTATCCTATAATGTCATTCACCCCCTAACTATGAAAATATAAAATTATCTAAGACACAACTTTCTAAATCATAGACTACGAATTCATCACTTTTGCTTAATCGTGAAGTCTATGTGTACAGCCTCTGATTTAGATTTTGGCATGTAGTATTTAATAACTGACTTCCTTTTGAATTAAATGCATATAAGTACATCTCTGACGGCTACCATTTGAACCACATCACATGCCAACACCTGTGATATGATTCAGGAACCTTCTTTTTAAAAAGCAATTTCCATGTAATAGAAATAAGCTCAAAACTATAAGAAATGAATTTTAATTCTTTCTTCAGAGATTGGAAATTTTTTTCATACAAGTCTTTGATTTGCTTGGTTAGGGTTACTCCAAGGTACTTTGTGGCTTGGTACAAGGTCATTTGTGGCTATTGTGAAGCATGTTGTTTCCCTAATTTCTCTCTCAGCCCTTTTGTCTTTTGTGTATAGGAGGGCTACTGATTTTTTTGAATTAATTTTTGTATCCGGCCACTTTGCTGAAGGTGTTTATGAGCTGTAGGAGTTCCCTGGTAGAGTTTTTGGGGTCACTCATATATACTATCATATCATCTGCAAATAGTGATAATTTGACTTCTTCTTTTCCAATTTGTATCCCCTTGATCTCCTTCAACTGTCTTATGGCTCTAGCAAGGACTTCCAGAACTATGTTGAAGAGATATGGAGAGAGTGGGCAGCCTTGTCTTGTCCCTGATTTCAGTGGGATTGCTTTAAGTTTCTCTTCGTTCAGTTTGATGTTGGCTATAGGCTTGCTGTATATCACCTTTACTATGTTTAGATATGTGCCTTGTATCCCTGATCTCTCTAATACTTTAAATATGAATGGATGTTGGATTTTGTCAAATGTTTTTTCAGCATCTAGGGAGATTATCATGTGTTTTTTTTCAGTTTGTTAATATGGTGGGTTACATTGATGGATTTCCGTATAATGAACCACCCCTGCACACCTGGGATGAAGCCTACTTGGTCATAGTGGATGACATCAGAAGATGGAAAGATCTCCCATGCTCATGGCTTGGCAGGATTAACATAGTAAAAATGGTCATCTTACCAAAAGCAATCTACAGATTCAATGCAATTCCCATCAAATTACCAACACAATTCTTCACAGACCTAAAAAGAAAAATTCGCAACTTCATATGGAATAACAAGAAACCCAGAATTGCTAAAACAATCCCCTACAATAAAAGATCTTCTGGGGTTATCTCCATCCCTGATCTTAAGCTGTACTATAGAGCAACAGTAATAAAAACTGCATGGTACTGGCATAGAAACAGAATGGTGGACCAATGGAACCGAACAGGGGACCCAGAGATAAACCCACACACTTATGGACACCTGATCTTTGACAAAGATGCCAAAACCATACAATGGAAAAAAGATAGCATCTTCAACAAATAGTGCTGGTCCAACTGGATGTCTACATGTAGAACAATGAAAATAGATCCATACTTATCACCCTGTACAAAGCTAAAGTCCAAGTGGATCAAAGACCTCAACATAAAACCAGACACATTAAATCCGTTAGAAAAAAAAGTGGGGAATACCCTTGAACTCATTGGCACAGGAGACAACTTCCTGAGCAGAACACTAACAGCACAGGCTCTAAGAGCAACAATCAATAAATGGGACCTCATGAAACTGAAAAGCTTCTGTAAATCAAAGGATACCGTCATCAAAACAAAACGACTGCCTACATATTGGGAAAGAATCTTCACCAACCTTCTATCTGATAGAGGACTAATATCCAGTATATATAAAGAAATAAAGAAGCTGAAAAACTGAAAACCAAGTAATCCAATTAAAAAATGGGGAACAGAGCTAAACAGAGCATTCTCTGTATAGGAATATCGAATGGCAGAGAAACACTTAAAGAAATGCTCAACGTCATTAGCCATTAGGAAAATGCAAATCAAAATGACCCTGAGATTTCACCTTACACCCATCAGAATGGCCAAGATGAAAAACTCAAGTGACAACACATGCTGGAGAGGTTCTGGAGAAAGGGGAACCCTCTTCCATTGCTGGTGGGAATGTAAACTTGTACAACCACTCTGGAAATCAATCTGTCACTTTCTCAGACAACTAGGAATAACACTTCCTCAAGACCCAGCCATACCACTCCTAGGCATATATCCAAAAGAGGCTCAAGTACACAATAAGGACATTTGCTCAACCATGTTTGTAGCAGCTTTGTTTGTAATAGCCAGTAGGTGGAAACAGCCCAGATGCCCCTCAACTGAAGAATGGATGCAGAAATTGTGGTACGTCTACAGAATGGAGTAATACTCAGCAATGAAAAATAAGGAAATCATGAAATTTGCAGGTAAATGGTGGGACCTGGAAAGGATCATCCTGAGTGAGCTGTCCCAGAATCAGAAAGACACACACGGTATATACTCACTCATATAGACATAACGTAGGATACACCTACTAAAAACTGTACATCTAAAGAAACTAACCAGAGAGAGGACCCTGACTAAAACGCTCAATCTCCACCCTGAAAGGCAAAGAGATTGGACATCAGAAGAAAAAGAAAACAGGAAACAACCTAGGAGGAGCCTGCCACAGAAGGCCTCTGAAAGGCTCTGCCCTGCAGACTATCAAAGCAGACGCTGAGACTTATGGCCAACTGTTGGGCAGAGTGCATGGAATCTTATGTAAGAAGTGGGAAATAGTAAGAGCTGGAGAGGACAGGAACCCCACAAGGAGAGCAACAGAACCAGAAAATTTGAACACAGGGAACTTCCCAGAGACTCATACTCCAACCAAGGACTATTCATGGAGATAACCTAGAACCCCTGCACAGAGGTAGTACATGATAGTTCAGTGTCCAAGTGGGTTACATAGTAATGGGAAGAGGAACTGCCTCTGACATAATCTGATTGGCCTGCTCTTTGATCACATACCCCTGAGGGGGGAGCAGCCTTACCAGGCCACAGAAGATGACAATGCAGCCACTCCTGATGAGATCTGATAGACTAAGATCAGAAGGAAGGAGAGGAGGACCTTCCCTATCAGTGGACTTGAGGAGGGGTATGCATGAGGAAGTGGGAGGGAGGGTGGGATCGGGAGGGGAGGAGGGAGGGGCTTATGGGGGAATACAAAATGAATAAAGTGTAATTAATAGTAAAAAATAAAAAAATTTAAAAAAGAAACTAATTTAAAATTCAGGTAATATGAAGACCTGAAATCATATAAAAACTTGAAATAAACTTAATATCTACTGTAGAAAATGGAGTTTTAAAGCCAGCTCTCATTGTAAACAATAATCTGTACCTTTACTCACATTTATGTATTTGTCTATAATTATAATATTATAGAGCTGTAATTGTTGTTTCTACTTAATTAGCTATATTTAACATGCATTGCATCGTAATAGCCATAGGGAAGTTTTGATGTCTGAGTTCTGTACTATTGTGTTGTTGTGCCATGGATTACTGGATTATTTATATGATAGGCTATTAGATTACTTGCAGGTTATATATATAATATTATTATATTATATTTATTATGTATTGTTTAGTATATTTGATGTTCCATATTATTTATATTATAGGCTATTTGATTACTTAGTTTTCATATATATAATTTATTTTTTAATAAATAAAAACATAAAATTATTAATACATATATACAATACTGTTCTAAATGTGCTCTTTTCTTGTTATAATAAATAAGTTTTTGACCACTGAAACCCTTTTGTGATGTTGTAGGTTTAGATTCAGTCGTATATGTATATATGTGTTTGTGTGTTTTTTCAGTCTTTCACAAGTGTGATGTTTCAGCTTTGAGTGTGTGAGAAGCAGTTGTCCAGGTTTTCAAGCCTGAGTTGTGGCAGATATGCTTCATCAGTCTTTGTCAGCCAACTGTCCTGTGATGGAAACGATCTCTCAGCTTGCAATGATCACCTTCATACATATTTCTGTATGTTGTTCTTTATACAATTTTATAGTAATTCTAAAGAATATACATATATATGCTTTCTGTCCTTTGAGTTTTATGCTTATATTTATGTTTTCATATCATAAAGATTGTATCACTAAAAGTATTATAAGTGGTGAAATTTAAATAAATGAGTATATTTGTATGAATAAGTATAGAATTGAAAATAGTTTGCAAAGTATGTTTAAGAGTTAGGGGTGGGAAGGTGTGATAATGTGTGCTTATACCACAAAATGTGTAATATAGTTATAAATAAATAGGAAGTTTTAGACAGTCAGGTTCTTGGTTGAAGTACTGTGATCTTGAAAATATTTGTTATTAACTACATTGAATTCAATACAAATAAGACAAAATGAGAGTTCTATTAGGTTCATTCTCAAGAAAGTATATACTAATTTGTTAGTAAATTGCTTTTAATAGAGTAAAACATTGTCTTTAATAAAATGAGTCCTGAAACACCTTTTATTCATTGTATTTATATATATCGTATGTTAGTATCAATGAAAACATTTAGCATACACTTCTGTAGATTCATCTATATATTTTTAACCATGACCTCCACAATTGAAGTGGAAATAGTATAATGTCAATGGAAGGATTTCAGGAGTGGGGTTACTAGTTAAAAATAATGAGGAGATTAAAGACAACACATTCTGTGAGTTTTATTTTTCCAACTTTGGTCTTATTAACACCACTATGTAACACCGCTATGTAAATCCCATTTAAAGTGTGTCCACTATCAGATTTCTTAATTAGAATGCATTGGTAGGGAGTAGAATAGCAAGATACTATTTTTAAAACTATTTTTAAAATAGTTTCAATTATAAATAGTTAGGTTTGCAATTTGCTGAGATTTGTTTATTAAAACACCTCTTTTTTGACCCAGTGAAACATTATTATGCAATATTATTTTTCTCTTTTGAGAGTAAACCAATAACGGTACTGCTCCTTATACTGAAATTTAAAAATTCAAGACACACCAAGGGAGTTTTCCAGAGAGAAATTGTCAGTGCTGAAGATGGAAACTAGTTGCTGGTGTTTTCCTTGTGCTGTCAACTCTATTCCGCAATGTTCCCACTTTTTCTGAGACATTTTTATGTTTCCAGATGGTCATCATCTCCATGCACTGCTAGGACTTGGTACACATGGGAGATCTTCCTTCCTTCCTTCCTTCCTTCCTTCCTTCCTTCCTTCCTTCCTTCCTTCCTTCCTTCCTTCCTTCCTTCCTTCCTTTTGGTTTGGTTAGATTATATAATAATAATAATTATTATTATAATTATTATTATTTTACACTTTATTCACTTTGTATCTCCATTGGAGCCCCCTCAATCATATCCTCACAGTCATACCCTCTGTCCCTCTTCCTCCTCTATTTCTCTCCCCTAGACCAATGATAGAGAAGTCCTCCTCCCCTACTATCTGACCCTAGCCTATCAGGTCCCATCGGGACTTCCTGGATCCTTTGTCTCTGTGGGCTGGCTAGGTAGCCCCACCAGGGGGAAGTGATCAAAGAGCAGGCAACAGCATTCATGTCAGAGACTGCCCCAGGGAACTAGGGAACTGACATGAAGACTGAGCTGCCTCTGGGTTACATCTGAGCAGGCATTCTATGTCCTCTCTATGATTGGTTGTTGTGTGAGGCATTAGTCTCTGCAGGGCCTACTGGGCTATGTGTTTTTGCTTTGTTGGTCTCCTTGTGGGGCTCCTGTCCCTTCTTCTATGTGCTCTGCTTAAAGTTTGGCTGTTATTCTCTGCATCTGCTTTGATCCCCTGATGGGTAGAGACTTTCAGAGGCCCTCTGTGGAGGCTTCTGTCTGTTCCCTATCTTCTCTTACTTTCAATGTCTATCCTGTTCGCCCTTCTGAATGAGGATTAAGCCTCTTTCCTAGGGTCCTCCTTGTTGTTTAGCTTATTTATGACTATACATTTTAGTATGCTTATCCTATATTATATGGCTAATAGCTGCTTGTAAATGAGTATATACCATGTGTGTCTTTCTGTTTCTGGGTACCTCATTCAGGATGATCTTTGCTAGTTCCATTATAGCTGAGTAGTATTCCATTATGTAAATGTGTCACAATTTCTGTATTCATTTTTCAATTGAGGGACATCTAGGTTGATTTCAGATTCCAGCTATTACTAATAGAGATGTTATGAACATAGTTGAACAAATGTTCTTGTTGTATGGTTGAGAATCTTTTGTATATATGCCCAGGAGTAATATAGTTGTGTCTTGAGGTAATGCTATTCCAAATTTTCTGAGAATGCAATAGATTTATTTCTGTGCGATTGTACTAGTTTACATTCCCACCAGCAATGGAGGAGGGTTCCCCTTTCTTCACATCTTCTCCAGCATATGTTGTCACTTAAATTTTTGATCTTAGCCATTCTGATGGCTATAAGATGGAATCTCAGAGTCATTTTGCTTTGTATTTCCCTGATGACTAAGGACATTGAACATCTCTTTAAGTGTTTCCCGGCCATTTGATATTCCTCTTTGAAAACTCTCTGTTTAACTCTGTACCCCATTTTTTTAATTAGCTTATTTGGTTTGTTGGTATTTAACTTCTTGAATTCTTTATATATTCTGGATATTAGCCCTCTGTCAGACATAGTGTTGGTGAAGATCTTTTCTCAGTCTGTAGGCTGTCATATTGTTCTGATGATAGCTTTACAGAAGCTTCTCAGTTTCACGAAGTCCCATTTGTAAATTGTTGATCTTAGAGTCTGTGCTATTGGTGTTCTATACAGGAATATATTCCTTTTTGCATGTATTTTATTGAGTATTTTTGCATCAATGTTCATAAGAGAGATTGGTCTGAAATTCACTTTCTTTGTTGGGTCTTTGTGTGGTTTAGTATCAAGATGACTGTGGTCTCATAGAATGAGTTTGGTAACCCTTCTATTTCTATTTTGTGAAATTGTTTGAAGAGTATTGAATTAGATCTCCTTTGAAGGTCTGGTAGAATTGTGCACTGAAACCATCTGGCCTTTACCCTTTTGGGGATGGTAAACTTTTGATGATTGCTTCTATTTACTTAGGGAATATAGGACTATACCATTTATTTCTCTGATCTTGACCTAACTTTGGTAAGTGGAATCTGTCAAAAAAAATGTCCATTTCATTTAGAGTAAAAAACATTTTGGAATTGTGTATTCAATAAATTCAATAAACAGATAAGCAGTGATATACCAAATATAGATATTATGAAGATTTTTTAAGTAAATGTATGTTTAGAATAAAATGCTGTTACAAAAACCAGAATTGGATTCTAATAAAACAATTTAATAAAACAAGGCACAATTTCTTTCTTTTTTTTCTTCCCTGATGCACCTGTTGTTGACAGAGAGTTGTTTAGTTTCCATTTATGTATAGGCTTTTTGCCATTTCTGTTATTGTTGTGGTCTAGTTTGACTATGGTGGTCTGATAGGATACAAGGGATTGTTTCAATCTTCTTGTATCTGTTGAGGCTTGCTTTGTGCCCTACCATATGGTCAATTTTGCAGAAGGTTCAGTGAGGTGCAGAAGAAGGTATATTCTTTTGCATTTGGATGAAAAGTTCTGTAGACACCTATTAGGCACATTTGATTTAAGACCTCTGTAAGTGTCATTATTTCTCTATTTAGCTTCTGTCTCTATGATCTGTCCCTTGGTGAGAGTGGGATGTTGAAGTCTCCCACTATTAATGTGTTGGGATAGAAGTGTGGTTAAAGCTTTATAATGTTTCTTTTATGAATGCAGGTGCTCTTGTATTTGGGTATAGATGTTCAGGATTGTGATGTTCTCGTGGTGGACTTTTTCTTTGATGAGAATGATGTGTCCCACTCCATCTATTTTGATTAATTTTGGTTGAAAGCCTATTTTATCAGATATTAGGATGGCTACTCCAGCTTGCTTCTTGGGTCTGTTTGCTTGGAAAACTTTTTTTCCAGCTGTCTACTCTTAGGTAGTGTCTTTCTTTGTTTTTGAGGTTTGTTTCTTGAATGCAGCTGAATGTTGGATCCTGTTTGTGCAACCATTCAGTTAGTTTGTGTCATTGAGTGCATTGATGTTGATAGATATTAGTGACCAATGGATGTTAGTTCCTCTTATTGTGGAATTGGTGATGATTGTGTGTTTGTATGCTTCTTTTTATTTGCTTTTTTTGTGAAATTATCTTTGCCCTGTGTTTTCTTGGGTGTAGTTGATCTCATTGGGTTGGAGTTTTTGTTTTTTTTCGTAGTATTTTCTGTAGAGCTGGGTTGCTGCATATATAATATTGTTTAAATTTAGTTTTGTCATGTAATATTTTGTTTTCTCCATCTATGTTGATTGAAAGTTTTGCAGGTTCTAGTAGTCTGGGTGGGTATCTGTGTTCTTTTACATCAGCATGACCTCTGCCCAGGCTCTTCTGCTTTATATAGTATCTTTTGAGAAGTCTGATGTGATTCTGATAGGTCTGCCTTTGTATGTTAGTTGGCCTTTTTTCCTTGCTGCTTTTAGTATTTTTTCTTTGTTTTGTAAATTTAGTGTTTTGATTAATATATTACTGCAGGAATTTCTTTTCTGGTCTAGTCTATTTGGTGTTTTGTAAGCCTCTTGTATGTTTAAGGGTGTATCTTTATTTAGGTTGGGGAAATTTCCTTCTATGATTTTTTGAAATATTTTCTGGACATAGAGCCTGGAATCTTCCTTTTTTTTTTTTTTTTTTTTTTTTGTTCATGTGTCCTTGATTTCTTGGATGTTTTGTGTCAGGAATGTTTCTGTGTTTATATTTTCTTTGAGAGATGTATTGATTTCTTCATTTGCATCTTCAATACCTCAGATTCTTTCCTCCATCTCTTGTATTCTGTTGGTCTTCCTTATCTCTGAGTTTCCTGTTCTCTTCTCTAAGTTTTCCATCTCCAGGGTTTTCTCAGTTTGTTTTTTTCTTTATTGATTCTAATTCTGTTTTCATGTCTTGAATGATTTTATTCATTTCCTTTACCTGTTTGATTGTGGATTCCTGTCTGTCCATGATGGTCTTTATTTGTTTGGATATAGTTACCTGTATTTCTTTCTTGAGAGATTTGTTCATTTCCTCTTTATTTGCCTCCAATAACTGCATAATCATAGATTTAAGATCATTTTCTGTGTTTCAGCCTCATTAGAGTATCCATTGATTTGGGGGGTTTTGGGTGAAATCATGATGTTCTGTTTTTTGTTGATTGTGTTCTTATGCCAGCCTTTAGTCATCTGTTTGTCCCTAGCCTTGACTGTTTGTTCCTAGAGCCTCTACTGCCCACTGAGTCTGCCTGGCTCTCGAGTCTGGAATAGTCTTCAGGAAGATGAGAGAATCCCAGAGGCTCAAGAATGGGTGTTGGTGATTCTGATGCAGCTAAGGAAGGGAGGGTAAAGGTGCAAATGTCTTGATGGTGTGGCTCAGGCACTGGTTCAAGTGCATGAAGAGTGGGTGCAGGAGTGGGCACGTGCGTGTGTCTGGGAGTGTGAGTTGCAGGGTGCAGTTTCAGGTAAGGGAAAGAATGTGGCGCACATGCACAGGTGCATTGATGGGCTCATTGAGTGTGGCAATCTCAGGGTGTCTCAGAAAGAAGCTTGGTTTTGGTTTACAGGCCTGCCAGACTCTGGTTTTCTGCTACTTAGATTCATCTACAGTTCTCAACTCCTGGACCTGGGAGAGAGCTACAGATGTGGCAGGGTGTGATGGGGGAGGGGGAGTGTCTAGATCTGATCTGCCTCATCTTACAAGATGTCACCTCTAGTCCCAGAAGCCCCAAAGTCAATGCTCTGGATCCACCCGCTTGTCTACTCACCAGTTTCAGAGTCTCAGCTCCTCTGACCCTCAGGTAGGTGCCCAGTGATGGTCACTGTCATCTTGGAACTTTCTGTCTCTCCCTTTTGTGCATAGAATTATAGAAAGAAAAAAAAATGGAATACAGTTTGCCATTCATGGTAACAGTAAACTTTAAAGGTATTTTACCTGAATGTGATATAAAAGTCAAATATCTAAAATACTTTCAGAGGAAAGCTGTCACACTGTTTTGCCTTTTCAGTTAATTAGTAAATTAACTTTTGGCTTTTGAAGTTAATTAGTAAATAGGATAGTGAGACTCAGACTGTGTGAAAACTTCAATGAAATTACTTCTCTCTCCAAAGTGTATCTATTTATTTGTTCATTTCTACATATGGTAGAAGCCATTACCTCAGAGGTTTGCTTCAAAATACATACAATAAGCCAAAGTTTGGAACATGCCAAATGTTCAATCAGTAGTAGTTATGACATACTTTATCATTATATATAAATGCTAGTTTTATCATATCATTGGTAAAGAGAGAGCAGCAGCAGAAATGATTAGCAACCATTCTACAAACTCAAGCAAAGGAAAGGTTGCTCTGTAGGGGATTCTGTTTGTGTCTGAACAATGCCAACCGTCGTCTCTCTGCATCTCATCTAGGTTTCTTTCTTTACATTTCATTGTCCTATATCATCTTACTTAGTGTGCCAAAAACAAAACAAACAACCAAATGACAACAACAACAAAAAAAAAAAACAAAACCCTTTGGTCAAAGTATTCAAACACCTAGATTTCCTTTTCTCAGTTCATGCTAGAAAAACTTGTCAGTTTAGTCCGCTTGTCTTTTCAGCTCAAGACAATTCAGCACCAACCATTGATCCATAGGTTGTTATGGAGACTCTAGAGAGAAATTCCTTCCCCATGAAAGAAAGTGGCTGTGAACATAATAACCACTCCTTATTCATGATCAGCTCTAAAGAAAAAGCTTCTCAGGAATGAGGCAGGCTGGTCCAGGTCCTCTATATGATGGTGGACACTGTGTTCATGTAGAGTAGCTCATTAGTAAGTAATCATATAGTCCTTAAATTGCTAAGGTGAATTTTCTCCCTACAGCAGCTTAACTGTAGCTAGGATATATCTAGTCATCTCTAGACATCTCCAATCTTCCACTCATTACTAAGAAAGACATGGTAATCATTTACCTGTTTGGTGATAATTATCTGGATAGTTGTAGCATGCTCTTTATACAAGTGGTTGAAATTAATGAGCACTGCATACAAACAAGTCAATCTAAAAAAATTCTGAAATTCCAGTATCTTGTCTGCATAGGACACAACAAGGTTTTCTCTTTATGTTTTAGCATTTTAACCATACTGCATGATATTGTATTACATTCCAGATATAGATAGTTCCCTTTCTGGACCCTTCCATATCAATCCAAATGCTCCCATAGGAAGAAAACCAGTTCTTCAGTTCTTTGCTCTTCTTTTCTTTTCTTTTCTTTTCTTTTCTTTTCTTTTCTTTTCTTTT
>NW_026585689.1:1979514-2047375 GCF_907164565.1 Psammomys obesus | reverse complement strand
TTCTTTTCTTTTCTTTTCTTTTCTTTTCTTTTCTTTTCTTTTCTTTTCTTCTTTTGAGACAGGATTTGTCTGTGTAAAAACCTTAGCTGTCCTGGAACTCTCTTTATAAACTAAGCTGGCCTCAATCTCCCAGAGACCCTCCTTATTCTGCCTCCCAAGTGCTGGTATTAAAGGTATGGGACAATACTCTTGGTTAGGAATCCATTTCTAGTACTGTAAATTCTTTTCAAAATCCCACAATTAGGGGAAGAAGAGGCCTTAGTGTGGAACCTACTGATATTGTTTACCTAAATTGACATAGTGTCAAACTACCTTCTAATTATGTTTATATGCACAGTTGACACTACTCAGCCTCACTATTGACTCACTACTGGGGTTTCTGTTTATAGGGAAAGGTGAATATAGGAATACTCAAGGAGAAATTGCTGAGAAGAAGTGAAGAATGAATCTTTTGCTATGGACATTGTGCTTATACAACTCCCTCTAAGGCTCAGGGATCATAGGTTACATGGCAAAAGGATTTAACAGCAGAAGACAGAAGAAATTTTGCAGAATGATCTTTTGTGGAAATGATACAGCTACTTCAATAATCAACTCAAAGCAACTCTACCAAACTACACTGAGCTTGAACAGGAGACAGCTTGTCAATAGTCAGTCATGGATTTGGGAGGAGCTCAGGACACTTTTGTCTTGACTCCTGCAGAACTAGAGGCCTGTTAATTTTAGGTAATGGAGAGTAACTGCCATCAGTTGAGTAACAACCAATGAACCCACTAATGTCGAATGGAGGGTTTCAAACCTATGTAGTCAAATAGGTGTTCCTGTTTGAACTCAATGGTCTCACAATAAAAACATGAACATGGTGAAGGGGCTTGTAGTGAAGCAAGAAAGTTTATATGAGTGGGAGGGAGACAAACGCGGGTAGAGGCTGACAATAATCAGAAAGCTTTGCAAGCAAGCATGAGAATGTTGAAGAATGAATTTAATAACAATAAAGAAAAATGTTGCAAAAGCCGTTGATATGGAGTGATTCTGGGAAATTTATAATTAATTTTTACTTACACGTTTTTCTGATTTAAGAATATTGTCTCGACAAAGAGTAGCTACTGGAACAATGAGGCTCTTATTACAAGAAAGCAAACAATAATTTTAATAACAAGAATAGTCTAATTAAACAGACTTAATAATTTATCTCTTTCATGGCTAAAGCTTAGCTTCTGCCAATTCTTATTTTTTAACAATAAAATTCAGTACTTTTGTTGCATGACAATTAATATGCACATTATGTAAATTTAAATACAACAATGTATTACTCAGGGAACGTACCTGGATCTTTTAGAGAATATTCTAGAATGTACTGAAACTTCCTTTAATACATTTGTAGCATTTATATGGTAGGGCAAGATGGGAAAATGGGAAGGAGAAAGACATAGCAGTAAGAAAGTCAAAGAGCATACATTTTGGCAATCTAGGGGCTATTTGGACTAATTTTGGCATACCCTCTAAACCTTATGAACATAAAAAAAAATGTATCTTCTATAGCAGAAACTGTTTTTTTTTTAATTTTATCAGGACAGTTTATTCATCAGATTTGGTTTTAGAAATGATTCCGTCAAAAGTATCATAAATAATATAGTTGTAATGTTTGCAGTATATTTAAGATTCCCCTAAGGAAATAAAAAGGTCATCAAAAGTCTCCCATCCAAAAAAAAAACCCATGACCAGATGGTTTCAGCACAGAATTCTACCAGACTTTGAAAGAAGAGCTAACTCCAATTCTCTTCAAACTATTCCACAAAATAGAAACAGAAGGAACATTCCCAAACTCATTCTATGAAGCCACAGTCACCTTGGTACCTAAACCTCACAAAGACCCAACAAAGAAAGAGAATTTCAGGCCAATCTCCCTTATGAACATTGATGCAAAAATACTCAACAAAATACTTGCAAACCGAATACAAGAACACATAAAGATATCATCCACTATGACCAAGTAGGCTTCATCACAGGTATGCAGGGGCGGTTCAATGTACAGAAATCTATCAATGTGATCCACCATATTAACAAACTGAAAGAAAAAAAACCACATGATAATCTTCCTAGATGCTGAAAAAGCATTTGACAAAATCCAACATCCATTCATGTTTAAAGTATTCGAGAGATCAGGGATACAAGGCACATATCTAAACATAGTAAAGGCAATATAAGCAAGCCTATAGCCAACATCAAACTAAATGGAGAGACACTTAAAGCAATCCCACTGAAGTCGGGGACAAGGCAAGGCTGCCCACTCTCTCCATATCTCTTCAACATAGTTCTGGAAGTCATTGCTAGAGCAATAAGACAATTGAAGGAGATAAAGGGGATACAAATTGGAAAGGGAGAAGTCAAATTATCACTATTTGCAGATGATATGATAGTATACCTGAGTGACCCCAAAAATTCTACCAGAGAACTTCTACAGCTGATAAACACCTTCAGCAAAGTGGCAGGTTACAAAATTAACTCAAAAAAAAAATCAGTAGCCCTCCTGTATACAAAAGACAAAAGGACTGAGAAAGAAATTGAGTAAACAACACCCTTCACAATAGCCACAAATGACATAAAGTACCTTGGTGTAACCCTAACCAAGCAAATCAAAGACTTGTATGAAAAAAATTTCAAGTCTCTGTTGGTCTTCATGAGAGGTTCTTGTCCCCTCTAGGTCCTTTCATCTTTCCCCTAACATTTTCACAGGACCCCCAGATCTCCACCACATGCTTGGCTACAAGCCCCAGCCTATGTCTCAATCTGCTGCTGGCTGGATTCTCCCAGACTACAATAAAGATAAGTTCCTGTGTGCAAGCATACCAGAGCATCATTAATAGTGACAGGGGCTGGCTCTCTATCGTGGGGTGGGTCTCAGGTTGGGCCATTTATTGGTTGGACTTTCCCTCAATCATTGTTCTGTTATTATCTCTACACTTCTTGTAGGTAGAGTAATTTTTGGATCAAAGGTGTTGTGACTGGGTTGTTGTTCCCATCCTTCCACTAGTCCTGCCTGGTCACTTCACTCTTCATGTCCCTCTCTATTAGGAGTCTCAGCTAGTGTCACACCCATATCCTCTGAGGAGCATACCCTGTGGCAGGCCTACAGCGTGAAAGGGATGTCTCATCTCAGTTTCCCTTCTTGTTCTCAGCCCTCTCACACCCCACTCTGGTTCTGCCAACATCTGATTCCCACACTTGTAAAGTGGAAATCTTTAGTTTCTTTGAAGACTCAGTTTTGTCATGTGATGTTTTGCCTCAAGTTGGGCATGTGATGTTTTGCTATATGTTGGCTTGTGAGAGGGCACATGATATTTTGCTGTGAGCTCTCACATTAGGGGTGTGACTTTGGCCAGCTGAGAACATCCATGGATGGACTCTGAGAAGAGGAAATATATAAAGGCCCATGCACAGTGATACATTGCTTTTTGGATAGACATCGCTGTGCTGATCTTCAAACTTTGATATTTGACTTTGAAGAGAGATACATTCCACAAAACTTCTCAGGGCAACCCAATGGAGTCCTGTGGCTTTCACTGACTTCATGCTGCTGCTTGGTATTGGCCTTTGTTCTAGACTGCTGGTATCTTGATGACTGACTTTCTTAATCCCCTAAAGACCCATTGACCCTAATCAGCGGGAAGTACATAAAAGATATCTACAGCCCTTTTCCCTACTAATCTCCTACCTAAGGTTGGGGGGTTGGAAGGAAGGTAAAGGTATTTATGACCCTTACATAAAGTGGGTTTGGTGAGAAATCCAACCCTACACTCTTGTTTCCCTCTTTTTTCCATCTTCTGCCCATTTTCCTCTCTTCATCCACTTCTGATGTCTCATAGTTCCCCTTCTGAGTGACATTCTGGTACACTCCCTTGGGCCCTCCTTGTTACCTAGCTTCTTTGCGTCTGTGGTTTGTAGTATGTACTATAGGTCCAATATCCACTTACAAGTGATATCAAGAATTAATAAATGAGATATCATGAAACTGAGAAACTTCTGTAAGACAAAGGACACTGTCAATAGAACAAAACAGCAGCCTACAGATTGGGAGAATATCTTCTCCAACCCTACATCAGATAGAGGGAAAACATATAAAATTTACAAAGAACTTAAGAAATTAACCATCAACAAATCAAATACTCCAAATAAAAAAGGAGTACTAGTAAGGGGAACAGAAAATATTACTGACATGAACTCAATGATTGGCTCCACCGAGGGAGGAGCAGCCTTGCTAGGCCACAGAGGAGGACATGGCAGCCAGTCCTGAAGATACCTGATAAGCTAGGGTCAGATGGAAGGGGAGAAGGACCTCCCCTAGCAGTGGACTTGGAAAGGTGCAGCAAGGAGATAAGGGAGGGAGAGTAGGATTGGGAGGGAATGAAGAAGGGGGCTACGGCTGAGATACAAAGTAAATAACCTGTGATTAATATAAAAAAATAAAAATTAATAATTTTTTTTTTAAATGGAGTACAGAGCTAAACAGAAAATTCACAACAGAGGAATCTCAAATGGATGATAAGCACTTAAAGAAATGCTCAATGTTCTTAGCTATCAGAGAAATGAAAATCAAAATGACTCTAAGTTTCCATCTTATACAATTCAGAATAGCTAAGATCAAAAACTCAAGTGACAACATATACTGGAGAGGCTGTGGAGAAAGGGGAACCCTCCTCCATTACTGGTGGAATGCAAACTTGTACAACCTTTCTGTAAATCAATCTTTTGCTTTCTCAGAAAAATGGGAATAGTTGTACCTCAAGATCTAGTTATACGACTCCTAGGCATATACCCAAAATATGTTCCACCATACCACAAGGACATTTGCTCAACAATGTTCATAACAGCTTTATTTGTAATAGTCAGAAACTGGAAACAACCTAGATGTCTCTCAACTGAAGAATGGATACAGAAATTGTGATATATTTATGCAATGGAATACTTCTCAGCTATTAAAAACAAGGAAATCTTGAAATTTGTAGGCAAATGGGTGAAAGTGGAAAAGATCATCCTGAGTGAGGTAATCTAGAAGCAGAAAGATGCACATGGTATTCTTTCTTTTTTTTTTTTTTTAAACCAGAAATCTAGCTGGTTTATAATGAATCTTAAGTAAGTACATGTTAGCATTAGTAAGATACAAATCAGAACAACAACTGCCCTGCATAACTTTCCTGAATGTCCACTTGTAAGAGTTTTCCTTAAATATATACCAACAATGTGCAAAAATTTGCCTGTAGTAAGAGGTCTTATACTGCAATAGCAGAATACTTGAGACTAGATAATATTAAAAAAAAGATATAATTCTTACAGTATAGGCCTTAGAACATGCAAGATCATAGGGCATACAAGTTTTGAGGGCTTTTTTTTAAAAATCAACTTTTGGTAGAAGAAGAACGATAAAGATGATCGATCGATCGATCGATAGATAGATAGATAGATAGATAGATAGATAGATAGATACAGAGAGAGATACTTGAACTCATAATAATGTGACCCATTTTTGACTGAGCCCTAATAACCTAACCTGTTACTATGTCTCTGTTCTCCGTATAATTGCTCTGAAAGTTAAAGTTTGGAGAAATGCACATAAACTCCCCAAATTATGGCACTAGTCCCCCAAATTCACATCTGCCTTGTATCTAGAATATCTTTATTTCATCCCAATAAACACAAAATATCAACTCATACCACTTATTCTGGCCCCAATTTTTATATCCATATACAAACTTTTTTCCCCAGTTGGTTATAGACAAAACTCAAGAGGTGATTCATCCTCAGCCAAAACCCCTCATATCTGTAAGCCCTTGAAACCAAAACAAGTTCTCTATTTTAAAAACACAATGCTGTACCTGGAACAGAACAGAACAGAACAGACATTATCATTAAAGAAGGCTGAAATAGGAAAGGAAAATAGTGAAAAATGTTTTCCTAAAGTCTAAAACTCAACAAGGAAATTTATGTTAAATTGTAAAGTTGTAAAATAACTGCTTTGCATTCATGTTCCTTGTATTGGGCATACTGTGATACATCTTATGCCTCTGAGGCCCTCACAGCTTTGTGGATCAATCTGCTCACAAATTCTCACATGTTAAAGAATTGTGCATATGTCTTTCCCAGATCATACTTACATAGTGATAGCTTTGTTTCTGGGGTCAGTGTGGAGACCCTGCCCCAGCTGATCTATGAGGAATTTGCCTCACTAAAGTTTTTGTAGGACAGATCCAGGTTCATAAGTATCTTAGTTTATCATCATGCTAAAAATTCTTTTCTGTTTAATAATTTATTTTAACTTATCCTCTGAAAAATTTAGACACATATACAAAACATCTGAATCATATCTACCTCTGCTTCCCACCCTAATTCCCATAAAGGACCGTTCCATCACATCTTTCTTATCTCATTAAACTAAATCATCACGTGCATATAAGCACGTGCAAATGGAATTATATAGTGTGGTATGGACAACCTTTCAGTATACACACAGCTAAAGAAAAGTGACCCTAATTACCTCAGCTGCCATCAATTGCTCATTCATACCTCTTCAGCTAAGAGTGTGTCATTTTCAGGAGCCATTCCCCACTCTGTGCTAGAATTTTTAATTGACTTGGTCTTCTGTGGGTCTTGTGTAGGTAACCACATAGCTCCTCTGAATTCATGTATGCAACACTCCATGTCATGTGCAAGACCATCATTTCATAGCATTCTTCTCATTCTCTGACACATTCTTTCAACCCTCTATTTTATGATTTCTCTGAACTTTGGCAGTGGAATTATTAACAGATATAACCCATTTACAACTTAGCCCTCACGGTCACTTAATCAGTACTTTGAACAGCAATGCCTGTCTGCATTAAGCACTACCTATTGAAATACAATGCTTCTTTGACCAAGATGTAGAGCAGTACACAGTTATGGCTATAAACATAAATACTTAGGAGGCAGCTTGATGAAATGATCCTTTGGTAAAACAACATCAATAGGTTCTCCTGTAGGGCTTGTGACTTCCATAGCCATGGTTTTTGCGCATGTTTACAATATGAGACTCGAATTCCTCGTTTTGGAGCTGTCCTCAGATCAAATCAAGAAAGCAGTTGGTTACATTCCATGAACTCTTTCACCCATGACACTATTTCACCACGGGACACATATTGCCTGCTAAGCCGGGACTGTAGCATGCAAGGCACAGTGCTGGGTACACAATGTCTTTTCTCTCTCAGCAGCCCAAAGAACACATTTTGGCAGGAAGAGTTTCCTGGTCAATTGAAGATTGATTTTTCTGAATCATGCAACCAAAGATTGTGGTGACGTCAGAAATACTGTACTATCATCTAGTTATAGTGGACATTCAATAACAGTGACAATAGCCATGTTATTTTGGGTGCCTCTTTCAATACAAACGGCATGAACCTGGATCACAAATATATTTCACTCCATGAATGAAGCTGTTGATTTTTCACTGGCAATGCCATTTTACCCACAGAAAAAAAATACAATAATTAACATTAGTACAAATTAAATGTTAAATATAAAAATATGTAACAACAAAGAAAAACGAGTCATATCTGCACTATGTAACAGGTGAGCGGATTCTCAGGCGCACACACCCTTTCTGAGGCGTGAGAGGACTTAAGGCATAAGTTGCCTTTGTCTGCAAGGCATCACAACATGTTTAGTACTGAGACTATCTAAAGCATTTACAGTCTCTATAGAGCAGCATTAAGCCGCAATTCACATTTGAGAGACAAAAGTGTAAGATCTATGCCACAGCCTCTCAATTCGGCAGACAGCTAACAGAAGGACAGCTTCTTATTTTAGGTTTTCTTTCCCTTGCATGTTGGTACCACAGTGTTTCTTCCTTGAATAAGAATGTGTGACACAGTTGTAAAAAAGCTCTCGTGCCCAGAAAAAGTTGGTTTCAGATTCTGCTAGTTTATGGTTACTTTATCACAGGTAAATACATAATACTACTCCAGGTTATTGACAACGGACACACAGTACGTTAGTGCCCACAAACAAACAGAAACATACCTGAGCTACAATCTTGGCCAGTACTTATTAAAGAAAAATTCTCTGTCCCAAATACATTTTGGGCTTCTTTCCAGTTCCACAGAACTATTAATTTTTTAAATTTAGATTTTTAAGTGATATATATAAAAAAATAAAACAACACGTTCCTGAGACACTGGTATTTTGATGCATATATATATATATATATATATATATATATATAATGTTTAAATCAAATTAAATCTCTCTCCACATTCACCACTATCATTGCACATGTTGAGAAATCTGAAGTTCTTTTCGCTAGTGTCTTGACGCACACGTATGCCGTTATTATCTGTAGTCACGCTGCTCTGCAGCACCGCATGCTCTTGCTTTCACGAATCTCTAAGTAAATACTCACTGGTCAGCTGCCTCCTGCCATCTCCACCAGTCTCTGTTAATACCCTCATACTACCAGTTTCTATGATGTTTGAAATTTAAAATTCTACACGAGTGAGATCATGGGTTCTTGTCTTTGTTCAACATCATATCCTACATTTGCACTCAGGTTGTTAAAGGTAACAGCATTTCTTTATTTTATTTTATTTTTTTATGGCTGAATATTCTTCTACTATATACATGACCACATTTTCTTTACTAATTCATCAATTAACTGACACTTAGGGCATGTCCTTTTCTCAATAAGTAATATAGAAAACAAGGCAGTGTTAGGGTTTTGTTTTGTTTTGTTGGTCCCGTTGTTTTTGGATATATGCCCAGCATTCAGGGTGTTGGGTCACAGTGTAGTTACTGTGGTGTGGGTCTGAATATTCTCATGACCAAGCATTTATTAGTGAGGAGGAACATAGTTTTCCTTGTACTTAGATGCCATCGATCATCGTGTTCTATTTAATACCAGCGCAGGCATTTCTATCAATTTTTCTACTAGAATGTTTGTATTTCTATCATATTCTAGAATTTCTTTCTATACTCTGGATACATTACAAACACGTTGACAGATTATGCTTTTCTTTTGTACTCTTCAAATCCCAATGAACAGAAATTCTCAGTTTACTGTGAGGGCTCCACCCCAGTAGCTACATCTACAACACAATCCCTCCCTACATCCCAGGGCCAGGGAACTTGTGGAAGAGGGCCTAGAAGAATTGTCAGAGCGAGAGGCATTTGCTACAAAATTACATCTTCTGTACGTGTCAGAAAAACTGCACATATGAAATATCAACAAGACGGCTGCTAAGCAAGACCTGAACAATGACAATACCAGCTGATATTTTAACATAGATTTGAGAACTCTCACAACGTTCCACCCGTAGAAGATGAGCTACAGGCAATCAATGAGCGTTGAGAGGAGAATCAGCCTTCCACAGGCATGAGCTCCTTAACTGGGTACCAACTATCAAGTGATCTGCCCTAACACACACACATATGCACCACACTATGATTATATATATTTTCTTGTTATATTCATATGTATATATGAATATATATGTATATAACAATATATATTCATTATTATATATATAATAAGATATATATATTCACATATATATTTATATATATAAATATAACAAGAAAATCATACTTGTCAGAGCCTCAAGAGTTTAATTTATTAAAAATGAACTGTGGACATGTTTGCAAGGTGAGTGTGGGAAAAAAATGAAGTTCTAGTTTAATGTAATTCTATGTATCTTTTTCTTTCTGTAATGATTAGTGTCCTTCTCTTTCCTCCCAGTTAACAACATATTTATTTTACCCTTTTACTAAAACTTTTTTAAAAGTTTCTGATTTCACACTGATGTCTTTAATCCATCTGGCACTATTGATTTTTTTTTTTTTATGTGCAGTGTGAAGTAGAAACCCAATTTCCATTTTTCGCACCATTATCCAGAACTGTTTATTGTTTGGTGCAGCTCCTGCCTAATGATCTGGAGTGTCATCTTTATTATCTATTTGTGTCTGTTTCTGTATTTTCTTGTCCCTTTATTTACTTCTTAACAGTAGGAAAATCTTGCAGCCCTTCTACTGCTATATCCTAGAGTAAGAATTCAGAGCATCTGCAGTAGACTAAAGGGAACTTCCTGTTTTTTGTCTTCCCAATAGAAACGCTTGTTTTCCTTCTATGAGAAATTGTGCTAACCTGGGCTTGCTTTGACCAGACAAATAGGGACTCAGAACTATTTAAACACTAAAGAAATTTCAGTGTGGTCGGAGAGATCCAGCTGCCTTATAGGTCAGCTGGTGGAGTCTTAGTGACTATGTGATGACAAAAGGCCAGATGAATCTACTTTGCAGCCTGGTGTCCAAAAAGGCCATGACAGGGCACTGAATCCAATGGAACTGGAGTTACACATGTTTGTGGCCACCATGTAGGTGTTGGGTATTGAACTTGAGTTCTCCATAAGAGAAACAGATGTTCAAAACCACTGAGCCATTTCTCTAGCCCTAGGAATTTATTTCTTTATGGCTGAATAATATTCTATTGTTTATATAACATATAAGGTTTTTCTAAATGACTTAAAATTAGTAGATTTCTTCATGGCATCTTCATAAATACTTACCTTCGGTTGTTTCTCTATTCCCCATCCTTCGCTCTCTGTCCTCCATCACCACTTAAACTCTTCTACTCCTAGTATTTTCCCTTCCACTCTTATCCTATGCACCTTCTTACCCTCGTCTCCCCGTTCCTTTAAAGCCTCTGTTTTTCTCTCGCATCAGCTCCCTTCTAGTTTTCTGGTGACTACACAGTCTCAGCATAAATTCACAAATATAAAAATTAGAAACAAAGATTGTCATACAATGGAAATGTATGATCCTCATATGCATTTCATGAACACTTAGTTTGCACGCATTTCTTGACTATTGCAAGAAGGGCAGCAGTGAGCAGGACATTGCAGCCATCTCTTCAATATACAAATCTTATTTCCTATGGGCATTCCTAGTATCTGGAAGCTTGGCTGACATAGTAGTTTTATGTTTAGAAAAAGCTACATTATATTTTTCTGACAGTGGTCCTTTATATTCTAAGATGCATGAGAATTCTTGCTTCTACATTTTATATCTTCTTTACATTTTACATCTTCAAGACTTAACTATTTTTGTCTTTCTAGTAAAAACTATTCTGAACGTTATTAGGTGATATTTCACGTGGTTTTGATGATTTCTCAGATTATCAGTTATTGAACAATTATTTCAATCTTCATCTGGCCACACATACAGTGTAAAGCTCTTTGCAAATTTTGCTGATTGCTTTTGGTGATATTTTAAAAAATTGGGCAATATTATTATTCAAATTATGGTTGACTTAATGAACATCTTTGTGTTGTATACAGATGATACACTTGTACAAGAGTGTTATATTTGACAAGTATGTGTTAAATTGATAACTGATTATTTAGATGTCTTTCTTCATAAGTTCACACTTTCTTTCTCTTAGTAAACCCAGTGTCTCCTATGGTCTCCTATGGTCATTTCACGAATAAGTATGTACAAATGGAGCCAACGGGATGGCTCAGTGGGTTAAGGTGCTTGCCACCAGCCTGGCTGCCAGAGGTCATACCTAAGCTCCACATCATGGTAGGAGAGAGTGATTCCTGTAATTGTCCTCTGATTTCTGCACAATGAGCACATATACATGCACACGTGATACACAAATACACATGTACTAAATAAGTAAATATTTTTAAAACTACACATTATTCTAGTGAGCTTTATGTTAGAAAAAGATTTTGAGTAAATCTCGTATGTTTGTGTCTAATAACAATACATTATATGTACAATTCATAAAGGATTCTTCCATTATGGTTTTAGATAGTTTTTATATTGGTAACATGTCATGATACAGGTTTATGAGAGTTTCTTGACTTCAAAAGACTGAACTTTCAGTCTTGAGATTACTTCAGTCTGTATATTTAGCCTCGTATCCTACTGTATACTAAACCTGTTTAGCTTTAAACAGCCTTTATGAAAACAATGTAACCAACTCTACTTGCCTTTGATTTTTTTCATACAAAAAGCTTTCTTTTATAGTAACCAAAGCTAAAGCATAGCTTTAATCTTACGTAGTCATCCATGGCTGTTGGCCTAGAGTAATGTATGTGTATATACGTGTGATAATAATTTGCTGAAAATAGCCAACAGGTTCAAATCAACCTATACAACAAAAATCCACCATGCATGTTGAAACCATTATGTAGACAAAGCTGGATGTTTGCAGTCCTAGAAGCTTCTGAGTCAATCTGGGTCACTTAAATGACTTCATCTTTTATAAGACTGTTAAAGATGTCCTTAAAAAAAAATCTCTCATTCTTTTTCTATACCATGTTTTTTCTGCTCTTCAATAGATACAGAGCAAAGCCCTTTGTTAGGGACAGAGACAGGCTTCATTCACTTACACACACGCACACACACACACATAAACACACACACACACAGAGCTACAAATAGGTTAGTAATCACAAATTACAGGCAAAAAAAAAGTGGAGAAAATTACAGAAAGAAAAGTGGAAAATTCAAGGTCAGTCTCGCACTTGGTCAAATTAAGCCAAGAGAATGTAGCAGCTTTGTTTTCATTTGTTAATGTGCTACTCTCTAAAGTTATCTTTAATTCATTAACCAATACAAATATGTTTCACAATTGATATCCTGAAACCAGATTGTCTGGTACACTAATAAGTTTTGGCCAATACCAAAGGAAAGAAACAAGCTCAAATAAGAAGCTAATGGTAAGTCCAGCTGGCACATTCAGTGGTTTATTCAAATTTGATCTTCTTTATAAATGCATTAAAAGCTTCATCTACATATTCTATTCAGTACTAGAGCAGCATATAATTAAGTAAAATTGTTTGTAATTGTAGTGCACCTTACCGTTGCTTAACAATCTTTTCATGTTTTTGTTTAATGTGGTTTAAAATATTCCATTCAATAGAAAGGGTCATGTGTTTTTTTCAGACTTGTATAAGGACAGGTTTCAAAATTATAGGTGTTGGTTATATGTAAGCGCCACAAGTTAGTAAATAATCATTACATGCTTATCTAATGAAAGGAGAACAGGCTAGAATAAGCTATGACATTGACATTGGCAAGACTAAAGCTAATAGAAAGAATAGCATTTTCCTATATTCTCATTTTTACTCCTTGTATTATGTTCCATGTGTTTGTCCCAGACAATTAAAATGTGGTTAAATAGTATTTTAGCAGAAAGAGAAGAGTGTATTTTTTACTTCTGACAGGGGTACTGTTTGAGACTGAATTTTATCCCTCCATAAATTTATTTGATGAAGGAAGTCCTCATACACATTTGGAAAATGAGATAATAATTTTATGGAGATGATTAAATTTAAGTGGTATTCTAAGGGCAAGGTCTCAATCTAGCAGAAATGATGTTTACTTAACTAGCAGATGAAATAGCAAGAGTATGTGCAAAGAGGAATTCTCACATGAGGTGAGAGAGAGGGAGCAGCTGTTACTAAAAGACATATTACTAGAAATTAACTCTACTACAAACTTGATATTGGAAATCCAGCTTCCAGATTTTGAGAAATTACATTTCTGTTCTAGGCCATCAGGCTGAGGCATTATGTTATGACAGATAAAGCAACATAATATTGGAGCAGAGTAAGAGCTAGTCTAAGGAGTCTAACAAAGACAAGGCCAAAAAGATGCAGGCAATCCAACTTTTACTTTTATATTCACGAGCAATCCCTATGTTACTCATATATATATGTCAATTTTTGAAATAAGAAGCATTATATGCCAATTACATGTAGATAATAAGTCATTTAAAAATTCTTTGACTCATTTGATCTTTAGAGAATCTGATGAGTTTGGAAGGCTGTATTTTGGTCTCATGCTGTTTGTCCTAGTGAAATAGGGGAATGTGAATATGGTGAGATATCTATGGATAAGAACATAGTCTTTCTTCACAGGCAACGAAGCAATACATGAAAGAAGGTTTGTGAGTAGATTGAGATTGTTTTGTGAAAGCATTTTCTGAAAGTTTTTTAGAAAGATGGAGCCTTGGGCTCTACCTAGACCTACTTAATCAAAATTTAAATTTGAACAAAGTACCAAATCACAAAGTTCATAAAGAACTGGCTTCAAGATGCATATGAAAATGAAAGGCATTCTGTACTTTGCTTTAGAGACTGGTATCTGTTTCAATAGAAGGAATTGGGCTTACAGAGAGAAGCAAGAAGCAACTTGGTGGTGCCAAATATAACAGCTAGAAAGAAAAAAAAATGTGTCTTAGTTTACTAGTAAAATTTTGCTTATATAATGCTCTTCCATGGTGAAAAGAAAGGACATTATTCTTAGATGCTACTTCAAATTTTTATCAAATAACAATTTTAATTGAGTTAAGATAGTACCTGAAGAACATATTAAACTTATTTTTCTTATATTTTGAAAAATGCTCTTTACAATATTTTTCCCAGCACTAATACTGCTAAGTCTTTGGAAACTTTAGAGGATTTTTTTTGTTATTGGTGATGTTAATATCTTTCATGGTTAAGGTTTTCCAAATTAAATCTCTTCAAATGGTCACTTTAAAGGGAGCTTTAGCTTTATTTTGGCTTATTTAAAAATCCAATTTTAATAAAATTATAATTAAGTTATTATTAACACTGAAGATAGTAATTATCTTTTCAGTATGTGGAAACATGGTATTGTCCTTTGTTTTTTCAAGTGTTTTATATTCCTTAGTCAGTTTGGTGATGCATTTACTTATGTCTGTGAAAGATCAAGCTTTATTATTCAGTTAATAAGTTGAGACTAGTTTGATTAATATACATGAGTTCATTAATTGTTTAACATTTTTGATTTAACAATTTAAAATTTGTATTCTTGTCTAAATAGCTTAAGTATTACTTTAGTGTAAGCTCAATTTACCAGGACACATTCTGTACCATTATATTGTGTGAATTAAGGACTAGGTTAATGTGACTGTTTTAAACTATTCTAGAATTTTCCCCTTCAAGGCTTGTTTTAGTACTTTGTTTTTCCACTTGCTGTAAATATACTTATTTCTTTTGTTTATGAGCACTAAAAATGTCCCACATATTAAATATCTTCAAGTCAGTAAGTATTTCTAATACTTATATTATAATACTTATATTCTCTGTTTAGATCTGTACCCCATTTTTTAAATTGGATTGCTTGATTTGTTGCTGTTTAACATCTTGAGTTCTTTATATATTCTAGATTTTAACCCTCTGTCAGGTTGGTGAAGATCCTTTCCCAGTCTGTAAGCTGTCGTTTTGTTCTGATGACAGTGTCTTTTGCTTTACAGAAGCTTTTCAGTTTCATAAGGTCCCATTTATTGACTGTTGCTCTTTGAGTCTGTGCTGTTGGTGTTCTGTTCAGGAAGTTGTCTCCTGTACCAATGAGTTCAGGGCTCTTCCCCACTTTTTCTACTAAAAGATTTAGTGTGTCTGGTTTAATGTTGAGGCCTTTGATGCACTTGGACTTTAGTTTTGTGAAGGGTGATAAACATGAATCTATTTGCATTTTTCTACATGTAGACATCCAGTTAAACAATCTTTCTCAGACAATTAGGAATAGTGTTTCCTCCAGATCCAGATATATCACTCCTAGGCATGTATCCAAAATATGCTCAAGTCTAAAGCAAGAACATTTTCTCAGCTATGTTCATAGCAGTTTTATTCATAACAGCTAGAATCTGGAAATGACCCAGATGTCCCTCAACTGAGGAAGGGATACAGGAATTGTGGTACATTTACACAATGGAATACTACTCAGCAATTAAAGACAAAGAAATCATGAAAATTTCAGGCAAATGTAGGAACTAGAAAAGATCATCCTGACTGAGGTACCTCAGAAGCAGAAAGACACACATGGTATATATTCACTTACAGGTGGATATTAGACATATAATATAGGATAAACACACTAAAATCTGTACAACTAAAGAAGCTAAGCAAGAAGGAGGTTCCTGGGTAAGATGATCAGTCCTTATTCAGAAAGGCAAATGGGATGGACATTGGAAGAGGGAGAAGACAGTAAACAAGACAGGGTATTAAAGCAGATGCTGAGACTCAGCCAAATTTTGGGCAGAGTGCAGGGAATCTTATGAATCTTGTGAAAGAAGGGGGAGATAGAAAGACCTGGAGGGGACAGGAGCTCAAGGAGGTCAAGAGAACCAAAATATCTGGGCACAGGGTTCTTTTCTGAGACTGATACTCCAACCAAGGACAATGCATGGAGATAACCTAGAACCCCTGCACAGATATAGTCCATGGCAGCTCAGTGTCCAAGTGGGTTTCCTAGTAATGGGAACAAGGACTGTCTCTGACATGAATCATTTGCTGGTTCTTTGATCACCTTCCCCTAAGGGGGAAACAGCCTTACCAGGCTAGAGTCAGAGCAGGAGGATCTCTTTATAAGTGGGCTTGGGGAGGGGCATGGGAAGGGAATCAAGAGGGAGGATGGGGTGGGGAGGGGGAGAGGGAGGAAGCTACAGCCGGGATACAAAGTGAATAAAGTGTAATCAATAAAAAATAAACTAATTAAAAATATTTAAAAAATATGTTAGTAATTTACCAAAATATTAACCACAGAATGTCGCATAAACACTTATAGTCCCCTCTTTCATATGTAATTTCATACACAAATTAAGTATATGCTCACACAAAATCTTAATGCAAATACTCATAAAAGCATTAGTGAAATTCAAAAGGTAAAACAATCATATTGTCTATAAACTGATGGGTGAGTAAATAAATTGTGATATGTGTATAACACAGAATATTACTAAATCAATAGAAAGAATGAATACTTACTGATGCTACAACAACATAAACAAATCTTGATAACATTTTGCTGTGAAAAAAGAGACAGTTCCCAAACGCGATCTAGTGGGTGTTATTTCTAAACTCCGTTATATTTGGGTTTCTTAGTGGCTCTACCTCCCTTCTGTCCCTGAACCCTAGGTAGAAGAGAAAGAAGGTTAGAAAGAAAAGGGGATATTAAGTTCTTTAGACTTACTTCTGGCTGGTTAGTGTTGTTGGATTCTTTGGGAAAATACAGGTCTCAGTCACCAGAATAGCTAGCATTCCAGCAAGAGCAAAGGTAAGGTGAACAACATCCTTCCTCCTCCTCCTCCTCCTCAGTCTGTCTCCTCAAGCCTCCCCCCACGCCCTCCTCTCTTGGAGTGTCCTCTTGTCCTCCTTGAAGCCTCTCTTGGCTCTGATGTTCATACTCTCTCTGAGTCCTTAAAGTTAAACTTTCTACAGCTGGCAAAGACCACACCCCTCATGAGGCTATTTTCAGTGATGGGCAATCTAAGGCAGTCCCATATCTCACACTTGTGATTGAAACAAAAACATAACATAACTGGGTTTTAAAGAAACCAAACCTTCAACTATACCACATTGTTTATGATCACATGTATATGTCCAGCAAACACAAACTAACCTAGACAGAAAGTATTTTCACCTTGGATAGGCAGGGATGTTTTGGGAGAAATAGGCAGTGACTGAGAAATGACACTTTTTCTCTTTTGATAAGCATATCTAAAGTTTTGATTATGGTTATACAACTATGCAAATATACTAGAAGATGGAGAACCTGTTTTACTATTTTCTTAATTATAAAATTTAAGTTTAGGGGCATGTGTATGCATATGTGTGTGTGCCCACATATTTGTAGGTGCCTGTGGAGTCCAGAAGAGTGCACTGAATCTTGTGGATTTGAAACTACAGGAAGTTAGAAGCCACACAATTCAGGCACTGGCATCTCTAGGCCTCTGTAAGAAATGCCAGCCCTATTAGTCAGTGAGCCATCTCCTCGCCCCTGATGTGTTTATTTTAAAATGGTAAGTTGTGAGATGTATGAATTTATTCTCAATAGAAAGTCTTCTGCTATTTTTTTTTCTCCATTGTTACTTTTCTTCCTCCCAGATCAACAAAGAATGTATCCGAGGATCTCTTCGGAAAGAGGACTGTTGTTACTTTAAAGTAACGATCAAGTGTGTTTTATTTACTTTAATGTATACTTGCCTTTGCCCTGAACATTTCAGTTTCAGGGTAACTTTGAAACTATTCCTAAGTGTTTTGTATTCTTCTCTGACTATTTTAGATATTTATTAAAGCTTTGGAAAATCTGTGTTAACAACTGGCCATGAGAAAGGTAAATGAAGAGGTAAAACATTTTCTAGAACTATCATCCAGTTTACTTAAAAGTAGGAAGTGAGACTTGTGCATTATCCACAATCATTCTTTTCATTTGTTTGAAATAAGGTTCTGTCACCTAAATGACAAAGAACCAGTGTCTACAAGTTATATTTTCATTATTAGTCTGACACATTTGCATCATTGAAAAAAGAATGATTTTGATAAAAATTCAAAATTAGAATTAGCAAAAACAAAGAAGAAATAACGAAAAGACAGAGAAATGGAAGAAAGGAGAAAGAGAGAGAAAGGGCGGGAGGAGATGGAGAGATCTAATATAATCTGTTGTTGAAAATGCAAGCATTTAGCAGCCAGAAAATTCCTTAGAGTCTATTTGTAGGGCATTGTTGCTTCATTTTGAAACTGTGACATGTGACATTCTCAAGTTGTTGACTAGACTGAGTACCTTCTGGTGGGTAATCTACAGCTCTGGCACCAATGTAAATAACAGCCTTTGTTTCACAGGAAATGAGAGACAATCTGGCACGTGGGAGTGACCAAGGCCTGAGAACATGAATTCTGCTCAACATCCCCCACAGCCAATAATTTGTTCTACCATGGGATAGAATACTTGAACTTCTATGGTCACTGAGTCAGAGAAAGTCATAATTAATGCATTTATCAAATCCAGTGCCGGAACATCAAAGTGGAGTGAGAGCCGAGCAAGAAGGCCTCACTGTACATTTCAGATGTTAGAAAAAAATATTCTTAACTTTATGGTTGTCTGGAGCGAGAGGACTGCTGAGTTTAATAATATACCCCCAAAGTTTTGCCAAGTGGTTGTAAAGTTGCTAGGGTAGATACAAAGAGAGTTAGCAAATGGCTCTTAAGAGGGACTGAAGAGAGTGCAAGGTAATTTTGTGTCTGCACTTGCAGCACTCTATTTCTCTACAATTACAGTGTTCTTGTCAGCCTGTCCATTCTTGCGATCTTCAGCATGCTGTGGTTTCTTCAGAGACACCCTCAGCACGCTATCCCCCTGCTCTTGTGTTTCTCCACCTTCTTCACTTATGCTATCTGCAGAATAGCCTATCATTCATTGTCGGGGAGAAAACTTCAGTGCTAGTAGCAAAATAAAGTAACTCCATTTGTGTTGCTGCTCAAAATCACATTACCCTTGATTTACAGGTTCCTAAGATGAGTTTTAATTCACTTGGTGAGACTGATCAACTACAATCGATAACTTGAAATTTTGTGACTCTATATCTTGCGGTGACTATGTAAGTCCCTATAAGTTTTGGTTTCTTTTTTTGACTTCAGCAGGTAAATTGATATGTAAACAATTCTGGACTCTAGCATAGTATTAGACTCCACATTCATGGCAGTGGTAAGTTATCTTATGCTTTATAGAGATGCTCAGTTTATAATTTATGATGTAGCTTGTGCTTAGAAAACACAATTTTATCACATTGTGGGAATACTATTCCATGATTATGAGTTTTCAAAAGTATGAAGAAGAAAGTCAGTGACACCTGTCTGGAAGTCAATCACACAACAGAGCTAAAATACTCTGCTAAGGGAGATTTGCAATCACTGCAGTTTTCACATGGTTAATCCCTCTTTGTTATGTATTTTAGTTTTTTTTGTTTTGTTTTGTTTGTTTGTTTGTTTGTGTTTGTTTTGTTTTTTGCCTAGAAGGGTCTCTCGAATTCAAATCTACAGAGACAGAGCTGTGAAAAGGTGCCATGGATAAAGCAGAGCAGGGTAAGTGTGTAAGCCACCCCTGCACCTGACTGTTTCTCTTGCAGACTTCACATTGCCACTGGAAACAGTATTTCCTCACCCGGTCAGAGCTAATTTGTATATTACAGTCCTGAGGACACAGTGGACAAGTCAAGCTCAGCATCCAGCAGATGTCATAAGATACTGAGAAGTACGTGTTCCTTCTATGTTGCAGTGAAGTTGAGAAGACTACCTTTGACTTCCTTTCCCCATGTGTGTCACAGAAAAAGAAGAAAGCTGGGCCTTACTTTCATCAGAATACTCATACAGAATGTACATACTTTCATCAGCTGTGAGGTGTTTGCTCTAAGAGTGCTCTCCCTCACCCTTTTGGCTCCTCCCAGCAGCAATCCTCTTGTCCTCCTCTATTTAAAGCCCTAGTGAGTCATGGTGGTATTTTGTTCATCTGACTTATGCAACATGCTTCTTTGGCCATGGAAGGTTGCAATACTGATGTGCAGGATTTTAGAGCTCTTTTCACAAGCTTTGGGTTTTTGCCTTTTGTCTTATTTTCTATCCACTTCCTCCTCATGTTTCTTGAAAAGAGAACAGGAGCTATGGGTAAGACTGGGCTCATGTATATGCAGGTTTGTCATTTTATTTATACATTTATTTATGTTGACATGAACTTGTATAATTGACCATGATTTAAAGTACTATTTTGTTTCCATCATGAATGGACTGATTTTTCTTGGCCTTTATCTCCTTAATAGCAATTTTCCACCATCATTTGCTCAGTCTCTTTTTAATGATTTAGCCTATAACTTATTGGGAAAAAAAAAGCACCTTTCTAACCTTTCTTTTAATTATCTATGAATTTCACTAGCTTTCCATGCTTTGTTTGTTTATTATTTCTTTATTTATCAATGAAGTCATAGTTATCTCAGGCTAACCCCAAACCTACTATGCAGCCCAGAATGTCCTTGAGCTTTCAGTCTTGCTGTCTGCATCTTCCAAGTGCTAAGCATATAGGTGTGTACCACCAGATCCACTTTATATATTGCTGGGTATTGACCCAGGGCTTCGAGCATGCTGGGCAAGCAAAGCTACCAACTAGTACGCTCTAGCCCCCTAACTGGTTGCCTTTTGACTAGAGAGGCCATATCAAAGGGTTTTAACATACTGTACTTCTAAAAATTCCAGTCATGTAAGCCTTTTTTCAAAATTGTCTACTCATTCCAAGCTAGAGCTTTTCATTGCAAATTATACCCACTCCTTACTAATTAACAACCACATTCTTTGATTTTAAAAACAAACCTGCGTTATTATCATAAACACTCCATCACCACCCACCCCAATCCCAGAGTGTGGCTTAGACTGCTTTCCCTATCACACAGGGAGGGAAAACATGTCTGACTTTTGTACCCCACAATCCTAAGCCTTACTCACTTTTTCAGGATACCCAGCAGTTTGCAGTAAAAATGATGTCTGCCATGTTTAGTTTAGATTCTTGCTCCAAGAGATTTTCTAGAATTCTAAGTTTGGTATTTTAAATTGTTTAATGTATTTTTTTTTATTAATTGCAGTTTATTCACTTTGTATCCCAGCTGTAGCCAACTCCCCCATCTCCCCCAATTCCACCCTCCCTCATCTCCTCCCATGTCCCTCACCCAGTCCACTAATAGGGGAGGTCCTCCTCCCCTTCCCTCTGACCCTAGCCTATCAGGTCTGATCAAGACTGGCTACATTGTCTTCCTCTGTGGCCTGATAAGGCTGTTCCCCCCTCAGGGGGAGGTGATCAAAGAGCCAGCCACTGAGTTCATATTAGAGACAGTCCCTGTTCCCCTTACTAGGAAACCCACTTGGACCCTGAGCTGCCATGGGCTACATCTGTGCAGGGGTTCTAGGTTATCTGCGTGCATGGTCCTTGGTTGGAGTATCAGTCTCAGAAAAGATCCCTGTGCCCAGAGTTTTTCGTTCTGTTGCTCTCCTTGTGGAGCTCCTGTCCTCTCCAGGTCTTTCTATCTCCCTCTTATTTCATAAGATTCCTAGCACCTTGCCCAAAGTTTGGTTAAGAGTCTATGCATCTGCTTTGATACCCTGTTGGATAGAGTATTTCAGAGGCCCTCTTTGGTAGGTTCCTGTCCTGTTCCTTATTTTCTTCCTCTTCGGATGTCTGTTCTGTTTGCCTTTCTGAGTGAGGATTGATCATCTTACCCAGAGTCCTCCTTTTTACTTAGCTTGTTTTGGTGTACAGATTTTAGTTTTTTTAATTTTTTAATGGTAAACTTCTATATTCTTATCTTTAAAATGTTCTGTAGGTATTGGGCTTTACTTAGCAAATATTGTTTGCAGAACTCATTTACTTTTTTGAAAAACAAACTGTATTGTATAAAAATATCATACTTTGCTTACGTAACGATTACGTAAAAGGATGTTTAACTTAATATTTTTTTTTTTTAACAAGTCAAGGTCCATCTGATCTGCTGGTTCCTGAATCCAGAGCAAAGCTATTTGTGACTGCTTCTCACTCACAGACAAAAGCCATGCCAGCTTCCTTCACATGTGTGACTATTCTGATGTCAAAATATAAGCATGAAGAAACAAGTGCATAAAATTATGTCATCTGGTGACTAATTTAGTGATTGTTAGGTACTTTAGTGCCTATTGGAAAAACATTGAGTTGGTATTTGTGTGTGTGCGTGTTTATGTGTGCATGTCCTGGGGACACAGCTTGGCGTCAGTCATCCTCCTCTGTTAATCTCCGCATCATCCTATGAGGCATGGTCTCTTATGGAATGTGAGGCTTGATGCTTAGGCTAGACCACACAGCAAGTACCAGGTATCCCCTGTCTTTATGTCTTTATGCTGCGAGTGCAAGCGCACGCTGCCACCATCGGGTTTTTTCTTTGTGAATGCTGGCCCTCACGCTTGCAAAACAATTTTCCCACTGAGCCATTCCCTAGGCCTGCATCAGATATTTTATATGTTTTAAATTCAAGTCAACTTCACGTATCTTATTATGTTTACATATTATAAATACTAATAATAAGAATTAAATATCATAGCTATTTAACCATGCCATTTTGAATTGTCTAGCAGAGACAAAGGCCTAGAAATTAGCCTGAACAGATACTGTGATAGACTATTTGTTTGCTTGGTTAATTGTGTTTTCTCTCACTTTTAATGTGAACTTAACACAGTTTTCCTTTGTTAGTATTTTTTAAAGTATTTTTCATAATACTGACATAACGGGAACTCAGTCAATTTGTTGAGTAAATGAACAAATGCACTCAAATCCAATTCACATATTCAGAGCAAGCATAATTGATGCTATTCAACAAATTAACAAGCTGCATTTTGCACTTATGGATGAGTTCCTGGAGCTGAATTGAATCAGGAAAAGAGCAATTATATTCACTTAGAAATAACTGAATCCTTTCTCTCCTACAGCAGTATCAGCTTTCATTGTCATTGGGTTCACAGAAAGACCCGTGGTCAAATTTAATGTCATCCGTGTTGTAAAGATTGTGCTTCCTTAGGATCAGCTTTCCAAGTGGCAGGTATCATACTGGCTTAAAGCTACAGCTGCCACCTTTGTGAAGTTGCCTTTTAGTGAGTGGTTAGTGTCCCTCATTCTGATGCAGAGAATAAGTCACGCTTAATTCGGAACCACTGCTTCCTGCCCGTAACACTCTTTCTTGGGTCTAATTCTGAATGCAAAATGCATCTTGATCAAGACAATTATTTCAAGTGATACTTGGATCTGTGAGTTTCATTTTACACATATCTCCAATGCATTAAGTGTGTCAGTTTAAATCTCACATACTCATGTACCTATTAGTCACACTCATCTCTTTGTGCCATTTTATTAAATGCCTATCTTAAAATAGGAAATGCTAGCGTGAGGATTCTGATATACCTTTATATATAACTATAGAGTTAATTTCATTTCCTCAATATTAAAAACCAATGCAAGAAGGGAAGGCGTGGGAATTGTGTTTTCATCTGTGCCTCTATTTGGAAAATTATTTTGAATTGAGGCTACCTTTTAGTTCTGGGAAAATAACTTACTCCAAATTATGTTTCTTTTTATCATTAACTCCTTTGCCCCATCTCTCTGTGGTACCGTTAATTACTATCATTGTTATCTTTTTTTCTCTAATTTTGTATAATCTATGCGTGGAATTATGACTTGTTTCAATAAAGTAAATTTGTTTCATTTTGAACTTAAGGTTTGGGGGCATTGAGTATGTTATTTAGCCAAAGCAAATTAATTTCCTCCTTTCACATTCCCTCATATTTTCTTGCTCTTCCTTCCATCATTATATGAGCATATTTTTCACTTAATAGTATCATTTCATAAGCTAGCTCATATTTGCTGCCTGGTTTATATTATTCACCTAATTTACATTTCTATCCCACTAAAAGGTATTATATTCTGCTTCTGTTATTGAGGAAAGACTATGTTCAGGAAGTGCATATAGCCTTTCTTAGGTAAAACTATGTCTGATTCAAAATTCTCCTGCTCCCTATTATTTTTGCACTTTCAAATGCGTGCATGCATGCGTGTGTGTTCTTAAGTGTTGAACATTATTTCTTGCTAATGAAATTTCACTTTCTGTTGCTTTGGGGTAACTTATGTGAGATGTAAGTATTTTTAACTGTCAACTTTCTTCAATAGCTTCAAGCTTCTGATTTGCTTTGCTGAACTGTAAATTATGATGGTTACTATCTCTGTACATATATGTGTGTATGATAGCTAGGAAATGAAGTCCATCATCAGAATGACATTAGTTATTATTAGAAAAATCTAATTAGGAAGGACTCATATTGCTGTTTAAGTAAGGCCTAACTTCAGCAATTACTTTGATTTAGACAAGCAGTTGGCCTGTGGAAAGCGTAACTTGTGGATGCCTCAGAGTGGAGGATGCCTCAGAGTGGAGGACATTGGCAGAGTCTCTGTGAGTTCAGTCTCAGAGGCTTTAGATTCTCTCTAGGGATGCACAGTGGAGAAGTCCCAAAGAATCATCATGGTAGGCCTTTGACTTTTGAATGAGCACAAGTTATTTCAGCTCTAAATGGGCACTCCGTTGATAGTTCAGTAGCAATTGAGTCCATTCTTCAAGAAAAAGCTTTGGCCAATGAGAAAACAAATCCTAGATCCTATGTTCTGAGCAGGGCATCCAAAGAACCACACAGTTTTCTGAAATGGTGTGTATGAATGTGAAATGTAACCATTATAGCGTGAGCGAATATTCTGCTTATTTAGGATGTCTTGATGTCTTGGCCTTTTAGCTTCGTTGAAAGCAAGGTTCTGTTGAAAAAGAAAAGGCATTGGCATGGGTACCACACTAAGGACCACTCAGAAAGCAAATTCAGAGCACTTATTTCTTTTTTTATATACACACATAATTTATTAAGGTTTTAAATACATGACTGAATGTAAAAATGTAGAGTAAGGTTTTCTTTTTAATTTCTTGAGGCATATTGGAAGGTCAATTGAATTTTATTGTTTTTATTTTTTGGATACACGGTACCATTTTTATCTGTTTGTTTATTTTCAAAGACTTATATGGCTATTTAAAGGATAAAAAAATTAAATGAACTAACCACGCAACGTTGTTTCTCTTCAAATATCATCTAACTTGGATTTTTGCTCTAACAGTAGAGTCTATGTATTCCCTCTTCCCCCACTTTCCCAGCTCACCAGGCTTCTCCTGCTTCTATGATTTTATACTTGCAAGGTCGTTCTATTGCAAATGCATTTCCTAGTGTATTTCAAGCTTTAAAAATATATAGTGGCCATATGATATCATTGGAACAAAACATATTTCATTAAACTCATTAACAACTGAACCATCAGTAATTGTGGAAGGGTGAAGCAAATGATCACGAATGGGGACAGGACTTATTTCTTTTAAAAATGTTTTCTTTATTATTATTATTAATTACAATTTATTCACTTGTATCCCAGCTGTAGCCCCTTCTCTCATCTCCTCTTGGTCCCTCCCTCCCTCCCTCCTTTTTCCCCATTTATGCCTTCTAGTCCACTGATAGGGGAGGTCCTCCACCCATACTATATGAGCCTAGACTATCAGGTCTCATCAGGACTGTCTGGATCCTCTTTCTCTGTGGCCTAGTAAGGCCACCTCTCCAGGGGGAGGTGATCAAAGAGCCAGCCACTGAGCCCATGTCTGTTCCTCTTACTAGGAAACCCACATGGAGACTAAAATGCCTATGGGCTACATCAGGTCAGGAGGTCTAGGTCTTCTCCATGCATGGTCCTTGGTTGGTGCATCAGTCTCTGCAGGATCCACTGAGCCCAGATATTTTAGAGAAGAGATGACAACGCTTATTCTTGTTACAATTGGTGTGGTCCCATGTAGCCATAAAATAAATTTCATGGGAATAAAACTTTATTCCCAACAAAATAAAATTAAAGCCTTATGAAATCCCTCACACTTGTTTTGAGGTTCAATTTGAATCTTTATAGTCCCGCTTCAGATTCAGGAAGCTAGTAAATTCAGGATACTTCTGGCCCTGCAATTGAAAATTACAAGGCTGAGAGGTTTTCAGAAAAGGCTCTGATAATAAAAGATACATCTGTCTTGCATAGTATGTATGTGCCTGTGCATGTGTGCTTGAGTGTAGTGATGTATTTTTCCCTCTTTTAAAACCAGCTGGGAAATAACTAGACTTTTTGAGTACATGCCAAGAATAAAATAATCTTAGCTAAAATAAATAGTTTTTATTTTTCCAAAAATTTAAGGCAACTGTCTGAAAACAAGGCTTACAACAGAAATGCTTTTGTTCTAGCAGAATTACAACATAATTATGGAAAGGTCATATTATATTTTATACTGCCCTGTCTGGACTTTCTATTTTTCAGCCTTTGGAAGATTTTACTGCACTGAACTCAGGAGAGAGGTCACAGTTTACAATCTGAGAAATACAAACATACAAAAATAATATTCCTAATCAGAATATGCTTTCAGCCACGTTCAACAGAATAACAGTCTAATGCCCTTACCCTCACTTTAAGGTATGCTAATCTACCGTCTAACCCATCCAAGATTCAATTAAATCTGGAATCCGGTAATCTAGAGCAGAGGGCTGAGAAATTGTTTTCAGTTGCAGAATATTGTGATTTTTCTGGATATTTCCTTGTCTTGCAGTGCTTGCAAAATGAAAAACAAAACAAAATAAAATACTCATACTGTCAGTGTTAAGTATTTGTGCTTGAATATGAACATATTTGGTGTAAACGAGTAAGTGTTTATATTTTTCAGCTAAAATATTATTTGAAGACATGGCTAGCATTACTGTAGACAGAAAAATGTCATTTTAAAGCCCTAACCCAGAATGGCCATCAACTCACTATGTAACCATGGCTGACTTTTTTTTTTTTAAGAGTTTTTTTTTTTTTAATTTTATTTTTCTTTTTAGTTACATTTTGTTAACTCTGTGTCCCAGCTGGATCCCGCTCCCTCATTCCCTCCCCAACCTCACACTCCCTCCCTGGTCTCCTCCCTGCCCCTTTCCAAGTCCACTGATAGGGGAGGACCTCCTCCCCTTTCCTTTGACCCTGTTTTATCAGTTATCTTCAGGGCTGGCTGCAAAGTCCTCCTCTGTGGCCTAACAGGACTGTTCCTCCCCTGGAGGGGGGAGGTCAAAGAGCCTGCCCTTGAGATCCTGTTAGAAATAGTCCTTGTTCCCCTTACTTTGGAAAACTACTTGGTTACTGAGGTACCACGGGCCACATCTAAGCAGAGGTTCTAGGTTATATCCATACATGGTCCTTGGTTGAGTGTCAGTTTCAGAAAAGATCCTGTGCCCGGATATATTTGGTCCTTGTAGAACTCCTATCCTTCCCATATCGTACTAACTCCCCTTCTTTCATATGATTCCCTGCACTCTGCCGAGGGTTTGGTTATGAGTCTTAGTGTCTTCTTTGAAACACTGCTAGTTAGAGTCTTTCAGATGCCTTTTGCGGTAGACTCTTGTCATACATTCAATGCACATCCCATCTGTCTTTCTAAATGAGGATTGATCATCTTCGCCCTTGTCCACTTTCTTGATTATCTTCTTTAGGTGTGTAGATTTCATTATGTTTATCATATCTTGTAGGTCTATATAAGCGAGTATATACCAAGTTTGTCTTTCTCCTTCTGGGATACTTCACTCAGAATGATATTTTCTAGATCCCACCATTTGCCTGCAAATTTCATGATTTCCTCCTTTTTGATTGCTGAGTAGTATTCCATTGTGTAAAAATACCACAACTTCTGTATCCATTCCTCTATTGATGGACATCTGGGTTGCTTCCAAGTTCTGGCTATTACAAATAAAGGTGCTACAAACATGATTGAACAAATGTCCTTGTTGTGTATTTGAGCAAATTTTGGGTATATACCTAGAAGTGGTATAGCGGGGTCTTGAGGTAGCACTACTCCTAATTGTCTGAGAAAGCGCATGGCTGATTTTTGTCACTCCTAACACTTCTGCCTCCATTTCCCTGAAATCACAGGTTTCATATCCCACTCTGATTCAGGATTCAACTTTAAGGGACTGCCAAACTGTAGTCTGTCATTTTGTGCTTTAGGAAATTATTTATCTAATTTCTGTTATTGTGACATCAATTTTAATTTCTAAACAACCTATTTGCAAAATTGATCCCACTATTCAATAAACTCAAAGTATTTAATAACAGAGATATCATTTACCCATATCCCAACCCTTGTTTTTTAAGTTGTATTATTTTTGTGGAATTAATAGGGAGGTTAATATAGTTTTAAGCTATATTAAAAATAAGTAAACAGTTCTGCCATTCTAATACAACTTAATTTTATTGTTCATAAGTTTAAATACATGTTTGAATTTAATGGAAAACAATTGAACTCTATGCACTGTATTTTTATAAATGTCACATATAAACTGAGTACACATACACACACACACATGCACACACACACACACACACACACACAAACACGCATACGCATATACACCATATATACTTAAGTTTGTAAAGGGTAATGAATAAAACCCAAAGTATCACTGCTGACCTATTGTCGTTACTGTCTTAAAGATTATAATTAATTTTCATTCATACCCATTCATACCTTTTCATACAAGGCTTTATCAGGAATTTACAAATTTTCAAATTTATTTATTTAGTTCTTTGGAAGTGTGGGAGGAAGGATTGAGGGAGTCAGTGGAGTCAAGGACACCACGAAAAGACCTACAGAGTCAACTAACCTGGGCCCCGGCATCTCAGAGACTGAACCACAAATCAAAGAGCTAGCCCTGGCCAGACCTAGACTGCCTTGTACATGTGTAGCAGATGTGTAACACAGTCATCATGTGGGTCCCCTGACAACACGAGTAGAGCCTATCTCTGACTCTGCTGCCTGCCTGTTGATCCCCAAGCTGCCTTCTCTGGCCTCAGTTGGAGAAGATGCTCTTAGTCCTGCTGTGACTTGAGGTACAAGGTGGCTTGGTACCCCTTAGGGGTCTGGCCTTATCTGAGAAGGAGAGGGGGGAATGGGGCAGGGATGAGGTATGAGATTAAGACTGGGAGCAGAGGAAAGACAGGATCTGACTGTAAAATGATTAAACAAATAACGTTTAAAAATTACTCTTTATATAATAGTCCTTTTGATCTCTAATTATGCATTTTCTCAACTGTAAATATCAATTGTAAATTACTATGTAGCCAAAGAGATTTAATTTGTGGGATGTGTTCACCTTCTTTATTTATTTTTGTTTCTTCCTGTACACACACACACACACTGCTCTGCTAATGTTTGGGAATCATCCACTTGTCTTAGTCTGTTTGTGCCACTTCAGAAAACACTACTGATTGGGTGCATTCTAATTGACAAGAATTTGCTTCTCCAGTGCAGGAGTCTGGTAAAGTACAGGGTCCAGGCCCTGACAGAATTACTCTCTGGACAGGGTTTAGTTGTGCTCAGCACAGCCCAAGAGACAGACCTTGACTGGGGTGTCAAGGAAATGAAAACACAAACACATCCACACTCAAATGCTGGGATCAGGCAGACTGGCCTCTCTGAAGGAGAAACCTCAGAACTCTGGAAGCTCTGCATGATTGTTGTATAGAGTTGAACAAGAAGGCAGGGTCTGGCTGTTACAAATAAAGCTGCTACAAACATGGTTGAACAAATGTCCTTTTTGTGTACTTGCGCCTCTTTTGGGTATATGCCTAGGAGTGGTATGGCTGGATCTTGAGGAAGCGCTATTCCTAGTTGTCTGAGAAAGTGCCAGATTGATTGTCAGAGTGGTTGTACCAGTTTACATTCCCACCAGCAGTGGAGAAGGGTTCCCCTTTCTCCACAACCTCTCCAGCATGTGTTGTCCCTTGAGTTTTTTATCTTGGCCATTCTGATGGGTGTAAGGTAAAATCTCAGGGTTGTTTTGATTTGCATTTCCCTAATGGCTAATGAGCTTGAGCATTTCTTTAAGTGCTTCTCTGCCATTCGATATTCCTCTACAGAGAATTCTCTCTTTAGCTATGTTCCCCATTTTTTAAGTGGATTACTTGGTTTATTGCTTTTCAGCTTGTTTAGTTCTTTATATATATTGGATATGAGTCCTCTGTCAGATAAAGGGTTGGTGATGATTCTTTCCCAATCTGTAGGCAGTCGCTTTGTTTCGTAATAGCCAGAAGCTGGAAACAACCCAGATGCCCCTCAACTGAAGAATGGATGCAGAAACTGTGGTACATCTATACAATGGAGTATTACTCTGCAATGAAAAATAAGGAAATCATGAAATTTGCAGGTAAATGGTGGGACCTGGAAAGGATCATCCTGAGTGAGTTGTCCCAGAAGCAAAAAGACACGCATGGTATATACTCAGTCATATAAACATACAACATAGAATAAACCCACTAAAATCTGTACATCTAAACAAACTAAGCAAAAGAGAGGATCCTAACTAAAATGTTCAATCCCCATCCTGAAAGGCAAAGAGGATGGACATCAGAAGAAAAAGAAAATAGGAAACAACCTCGGAACCTGCTACAGAGGGCCTCTGAAAGCCAGAAGAAAACAGGAAACAACCTTGAAACCTGCCACAGAGGGTCTCTGAAAGCTTCTGCAGTATAGACTGTCAAAGCAGATGCTGAGCTTGATGGCCAACTGATAGGCAGAGTGAATGGAATTTTATGTAAGAAGTGGAAAATAGTAAGAGCTGGAGGGGACGGGAACTCCACAAGGAGAACAACAGAACAAGATAATTTGAACACAGGGAACTTCCCAGAGACTCATACTCCAACCAGGGACTATTCGTGGAGATGACCTGGAACCCCTGCACAGGTGTAGCCCATGACAGTTCAGTGTCCAAGTGGGTTACATAGTAATGGGAAGAGGGACTGCCTCTGACATAATCTGATTGGCCTGCTTGTTGATCACCTCCCCCTGAGGGGGGAGCAGCCTTACCAGGCCATGGTAGAGGACAATGCAGCCACTTTTGATGAGAACTGATAGACTAAGATCAGAAAGGAGAGGAGAACCTCCCCTATCAGTGGACTTGGGGTGTGGCATGCATGCAGAAAGGGGAGGGAGGGTGGGATCGGAAGGGGAGGAGGGAGGGGCTTATGGGGGGATACAAAATGAATAAAGTGTAATTAATAAAAAATTAAAAAAAAAAGAAGGCAGGGTCACTGCATACAGTCGAACCAAGGAGGTGGGGTTTATGGTATACATGTGAACCACGGAAGCAAGTTTAGCTGATCTCAGTAGGAGAAGTCTCTGGAGGGGAGCAGTCTTCAGATGGCAAACATTAAAAAGGAGAAAGATACAATGGATTCTTTCTCTGTGCATCTCAACATTCAACTTGGATCCCCAAGGAAGGCTTTGCCATCCCCTTGAGCTTCATCTGGGGAAGGCTTTGCCATTGCCATGGGGTTGAGACATTGGAGTCCTTGGCATGACAGTGCCTGTGTCAACACATGAAATTCCCTCAGCTGTTCATTAACTCAGGGCTTTCTCTGTTACACACAGGGCCTCCTTCCAGACTCAGAGGCGGTATCTTCTGCAGTATCATACATGGAGGAATGGACAAAGTAGAGCTCTGAGTCCTCTTTCATTACGGCATCAATCTCATCTAGGAGGTTGTGCCCTCTTAAGAAAGCCACATTGATGAACAGGTTCCAAAACAAACTTTGAGAATCTGCAAACTTTCAAGCCACACTTATACAGCATTTTTATGATTTTTCTAGGAATGTCAACGATCTATATGGTCATGCATTAGAAATTACAGCTGGGATACAGAGTGAACAAACTGTAATTAATATAAAAAATAAAAAGAAATGGCTCATATATATGTATTAAATCATTACTTCCAAAGGAAGAGACTCATGTATATGTGGACTGTTTCCATGGATTAAAAACATATATATAGTGTTCAATTGTCATCCAAAGGAAGAGCATCTATTTATATGGCAAGTGATAATGTATAAATGTAAAAAATTTTCCATGTCTTTCATTCTCTATGTATTTTTTTACTTCCATATCTGTGTGTATCCTAACTCAGTTGCAAGAAGTTATTCTTTTTTGCTGACAATTTCATCTATTTCCTACTACAATCTTTATGTATAATTTATTTTTCCAACTAAGCTATTTACCAAGTTTAATATAATACTTATGAACAAGTTTTTTTTTGAAGCTAGTGTTTTTTTCTCTGTCTATGTAACAGTTTTGAGTTTAGTGTGTTTAATTTATTCTGAAAATTTCCTTCATCACTCTGATAATATGTGTCACCTAAACAAATAGTGGTTTGTTTTTTTTTTCTCTCCTAGATTGGATCAATCTTACATTCAGATTTCAGGTTCTACCTAGCAGAGTGTTCATGCATTGTGAATTCCTAAATGCTGGATGCAGAAGGTTATTTTAAGCAGAAGATCTATAATTAGCCTCTGGAAAACATGGCAAGTCATTTTCATCATTTTTCAATGATGGCATACAAAGGAAGACAGCAATTTTAGGTCAATTTCCTTTACTTAACTCAAGGCAAAAAAACTCTGAACAGTTTTTCCTGTTACTTGTTACCTTATTTGATGAGCTTAACTGAAGATGGAAGATTGATAGACCTGTCTACTAACTTTTTCTATATCTTTGTAATTGCCTCAAAAACATTTATTTTCCTTAAATTAATTCATTTATATTATTAGTTCATACTAAGTTGCTGCAACTATATTATAAATTAAGAATTAATATTCAACAGGACAGGAGCCTACCACAGAGGGTCTATGAAAGACTCTACCCAGCAGTGTATCAAAGTAGATGCTGAGACTTTTAACCAAACTTTGGGAACAGTTCAGGGAATCCTATGAAAGAAGGGGGAGATAGTGGGATCTGGAGAGGACAGGAAAGCAACAGAACCAAAATATCTGGGCACAGGGGTCTTTTCTGAGACAGATACTCCAACCAAGGACCATACCCTAGAACCATGTTCAGATGTAGCCCATGGCAGCTCAGTATCCAAGTAGGTTCCCTAGTAAGGGGAACAGGGATTGTCTCTGACATGAACTCAGTAGCAGTTCTTTGACACCCCCCGCCCCGAGAGGGGAGCAGCTCTACCAGGCCACAGGGGAGGACAATGCAGCCAGTCCTGATGAGATCTGATAAGCTAGGGTTAGATGGAAGGGAAGGACCCTAACCCTATCAGTGGACTTGGAAAGGGGCATGGGAGGAGATGAAGGAGGGAAGGTAGGATAGGGAGGGAATTAAGGAGAGGGCTTCAGCTGGGATACAAAGTGAATAAACTGTAATTAATATACAAATAAAAATGTAATTAAAACATTAAAAATAAATTAAAATTCAATTAGAGTGTTTTATTATAGTCCTTTACTTGTTGAATCTACAACAATAATTCTGGAAACACTTTCCTTAAGCTCAGATGTTGATTTGCTGAGATATAATATGATCATATGGTGACTGTTTCATTCCTAATTTTGTTTATTTGTTTCAATGTTTTTATTAATACATTCAGAACCTCAAACAAAATCTACAGTACTGACACACTCATGCTTATATCCAGTAGATTTTTCTTTTCAATAATGCCATCTCTTCCACCTTAATTATTTTCCTGAATTCTCACTCTCTTTTTAAATTAACCCGTCTAGATTTTATCAAGTTTCATCTCATCTCCACATATTCACCAAAGATATGTTTATATATATGAATATAAACTCATGTGTGAGCATACTATCTTGCTACAATGTTAGACTTAAATGATAACTCCAAATGTTCAAACAACTAAATGAGATAATATAAATGAGAAACATGTAAGCGGTAATTGTGAGCTGCTTATGACTTTAGTTTTTGTGTTCAATGGGCCTTTTTGAGATGGTATCTAATGAGGTTTGAATATCAATACATTTACCGGGAATATTTAAATGATAAAATATCTCCAGGTTGTAGCAGAGAGTGCGCAGGTTATTTTTCCAGGAAGATATGGCTCACGGGTGTCTAGGTATCAAGCATGCTTACATCAGACACATGTAAATCAGGGGCATCTGACTTAAGACATTCTAAAAGTAGAAATTCTTCATGTATAAAAAAAATTTCAACATCCTTAAGCCATTAGAATATTGAAAAAAATCTACAGTGAGATTTTCATCTTTCCCTACCAAGAATAGTTATCATCCAAAAGAAAAGTGAAAACAAATACTTCTGGAGATGAAGGGAAAAAAATCACCTTTATGTGTTAGTGATAGGGCTTAAATTAATGTAGACATTACAGAAATCAGTATGGAGGTCCTTTATAAAACTAAAGTTAGAACTAATATGTTCGTATGTCTGCTATTACACCCCTGGCATATGACTGAAGGAATCTATGTCTGCCGAACACAGTGATATTGCTCTGCTTATTGCAGCATGACAAATTTGGCTTCTATTCATAATTCATGGTTCTCCTGCCTTTTTCTCCTGGGTGCTGGGATTACAGTTTTCCAGAGTCTCTATGACTGGCTTCGTATATCAGTTTTTAAGCTGATCAAATAATACTTCAAGTGGTTACTGGCCAAGGGAATGGTATTCTCAACAGTGTACTCTTAATGACATATTTTAGTACACAGTCATGGTTGTGCACTTTCTTCCCAGTATCCATTTATCCTTTGTTAATAATGCAGCACCAGTTCCCCTTGAAGAAAGCGTTATATCCAAAGGCTCAGTCCACATGGAACAGGAGGTTTGGACTTAAACCTGGACTTTCTGAGAAGCAGGTGTCCAGGCTATGATGAGTCACATCCCCATTAGCTTCAGGTCAATAGCAATTGATTAAGAAGGCATTGCCATCAAGGAGTTTTCTGGATAATTAGGAGAAATGGACCCCCAATTTTTCTCCGTGATGAATTTTTTAAGAAGATAATCTTCTTGTTACTAGCTTAAAAACAAACGGCTTGGGAATGGAGTCTGTCAATGAAATGTAACAAATTGATTTTTGAAACTGAATTAGTTAGTCATGTGTCAGGGATTCCTGTGACTGACAGCACCTGTCCACAGTGCTGAATGTGTAAAGAGGCCCCAGGGAGCAAAAGCATTGGATAGTTTAGTTAGAATCAGAGGAAGGTAGAAATAAGTAGCCAACAGGGGGCTGGTCATATAGGTTCCCAAGGGAACTGGAGGGGAATCCCGAATATTGATTGCTGTTTGGACACAAGCTCTTTCTTCCTTCCTCTCCGTGTCAGATTTTACAAGCAAATCACTTATGATTTGTTAACATAGGAGCTTAGCTAGAATGACTCTATCTGGGCCTATTTCAAAATGTCAAGAATGAAGAGACACCTATGGGAAATAAAAATCTCTATCAAGCTCTGACTGCTGCTGAAGAGGGTGAATTAGTTTGTGTTTCAACCAACATTTGTTACAACTTTTTAGTTACATTTTTCTTTTAAGCACTTTGGTTGTGATATTGTTTTATTGAAAAACCAGATGCAGGCAAGATGGCGGAAGGGGAGACCGTGGAATGGTGGTGGAGCTGGCTGCAGCAGAGCTACCAGGCAGTCAAAGAGAAGTCCACTAAAGCTTTGGAGTTCAGGAAGCAGGATCTCACAGAATTTACCCAGGTGGTACAGCTGACACAGTCTGCACCATAGCCGCCACAGCCAGTGTGGTCAAGGAAAGGCTGGCCACTGAAGATGCCTAGGGGCAACAGAAAAACTGAAGAAGGGGTTATCTGACTCTTTAGGGGTGATCCCAGATACCTTTGCCCCCTCACCAGACAAAACTATCAAGTGTGATGTCATCACCCTGATGGGCATAGCTTCTCGCACAACCCCTTCATCCGGGCCCCCTACACCAAGATGGTTCCAGCAGCTGTTTACCATTCAGAATTCTAGCATTGGTATTTGTATAAAGTCCATCAACTGGAACAAGAGCAGGTCCAGAAGGGTGCCCTGAAGCAGTGGGCAGACCAGAGCATCTCTGAGGAGCGTGGCTGGGAGGAGAAAGAGGAGGAGCTTGAAGCCATTGCGCCATCAAGATTCCAAAAGAGACCAAATCTTTCACATCCACGGAAGATGGGCTTGGTCCTCCAGAGCCCTTGTGAAGAAACTCCGGTGGAGCCCCCTGCAAAGTGACCCCATCAGAAAGCAGTGAGAGCATCTCTTTTCTGACAGATTCGCAACCCTGCTGCTGCACCCTAGGCACCAGTGTTGCTCAAAGACATGTCCCCAAAGCTCCTTGAAGCATCGAGTCTGAGGATGAGGGTGAAACTCGGCCTCCACTCCCATTTCCCTCCAAGCCTCTAACACCTGCTGGCCGAGAGATGACTGGAGAAAGACTTTGACCTGGACATGACTGAAGAAGAAGTACAGATGGCACTTTCCAAAGTGAATGCCTCCGGTGAGCTGGAAGATGTAGAGAGGGAAGACTGAGGATGAGGGAGCCAGAGCAAGCAGCTCCCCGACCCATGGCACATCCCACTTCCCTTGCTTGCTAGTCTCAGCCCTCCTTGGAAGGCACTGAGAATGTTCCCCCAAATGACTCCTGCCATCCAGACCTTGGTACGTACTCTGGTGGCTGCCTGCTGGCCCTCTGCTCACACCTTGGAAGAGCCTTTCTAAATACAAATCCAGAATTTTGACTTGTGCCAACCTTAGAATGACCTAAGGGGAGGGTCAGTACCCCATCACCTGAGAGCCTGCATTTCTCTGCTGTTACAGAGAATCCTGCTGGGAAACCTCCTGGGGAAGCTGCCTTCTGCATAGAGACAGAAGCAGAAGCAGTTGACCGCTCTTTGAAGAGGCCAAGACAACACACTCTACCCTAAAAGCTAGTAAACCAGCAAGGAAGGCCATGCCACTTGTCCTTGGCTACACAGGGACAGTGAACAGAATTTTGGTTCCTGTTACACGAGTAAGAGACAATAATCTGTGGGAAATTTGTCTCTCTCTCAAATCCCCATCCCAAGCATTTTCCACTCCTAAAAAGTCCTATGGGGTTCAGAATCTAAAACCGAACTTGGCTCTCCTCCAGCCCACACAGGGATATCCTTACACATTCCCAGGGCTTTTATGTCAGATGTACCCAAGTCTTTAGCCCAAGTATGGCACTGCAAGAGTTTATTCTTGTGTTTCTTTCTATTTCAGATCACTTCCAGATCCTTCTGTGTATTGCAAGGTAGGACACCTGCTCCAACCAGCTACCTACCTTGACTCACATAGCTTAGAAGACAGACCAACTGTGAGCTGTATGAAGTGGTCAGCAGAGGCAAGTACTCATGTTCCATCTCCAGGCCAGCTTCTCTTTCTCAGCTCTCTGATCCTGAAGGGATGTTCTGAGGTGAGCATCCTGAGACTCTTTTCTTCTTCTTGAAGGCAGGGTGGAGCTTTTACCTTCTAAGGACAGTGAGAGCTGCATGACGATTTGGTGCTGCACAGATGCTGTTCTGGTGATTCTGTATGCTGGTGCATCTACTAAGAGAGCTTGGTCAGCGTCATCATGAATGATGGGCACTTCACTTCAAACCTTCATGAAGTGGGCAGGATGGAGAGAATGCTAATTTTTTTATGAAATGGATTTTTCTCCTTGTAATTATTTTAGTTTAATTAACCTTTTGGTTGTTTGTTCAAAATTATAATTTTTAAATTATAATGTGTCACCCCAGAGTGTTTTGAAGCTGAGAAAACTAAAAGAAAAAAAGAAAAGCAAGTGGATTTTTGCAATGAAGAGCTAAAATCTGGCATCAGTCTTAATACATTTAAATGTTGGACCCACACTTGTTTGTTGTATAGACCTGTGCAAGTTTTTCCCCATAACTTCTTAGCATTTCAGTTTAATCATCTATTAAAAAATGAATCTTCCAGTGCCTTATGGATGTGTTGTAATAATTAAAAATGATCGTATGTGTAAATTACATAAAATCTCAGTTTACTCAGTATGTCTTAAGGGTTTAATCAATGCTGGTAACTTTATTGAGTACTACTATTCATATCTGCGTAGAAGAATGAAATGTGACTACAGAAACCACAGTCTCAACTGGACTGTTAAAAAAAACTTCAAATATTAGGGTATGGAGAAATGGCTCAGTTGTTAAGAACACTCCCTGCTCTTCCAGAGGACCCAGGCTTGATTCTTAGCACCCACACAGTGACTAATAAATGTCTGAAACTTCAGTTCAGGCAATCAGACACATCTCTTCTGTACTCCACAGGCAGTGCATGCATGACCTGCAAACATACACATAAAGGCAAAACACCTACACACATAAAGTGAGAGTAAATATCAATTTAAAAAAACCCAAATGTTAATAGTTTCATTTACTTATAATTCATTGAGTGTCATATATATTCTTTACCCAATATTCACTGATGAAGAAGGTCATGACTCACCAAGTGATTCAAACTGAAGATGGCTGTCCAAAAATGTCAGCTGCTCTGAGTGCAGGACTCTTGTTTTCTTTATTTTCCTGAGTGTGGAAGGACTTTTGTTTGGTTCCATGTGTAAAAAAATGGCCTGTGCATTATTCCCATCAGAGATTTCTTTGCATATCTACATCTCAGAAAAAAGACCCAGTACCATGGCTGTCAGACAGTCGCTATCATTTTAGTAAGTGAATGTAAAATGCAATGTGATTTTAAGTGTAATACAGAGAATAACATATAAACCTGGTGAGATGTGGGTTGTGATTTAAGACAGAAATCAAATATCACCTATTTAACTAGACATAGTTTGGCAAAAGATTCAAATTAAGCTTTATTTATATTACTCAGAATATGGAAATAATTATTTGTCACAAATAAAATGTTATGCTCTTTGTTTAAAGTGTAATATCATGAAGGTAGAAGGTTTTTCATAAAGTGCCAATAGAAAATTCCTGGTTTAAGGAAATCAAGACTACAGATTTGCAGTTTTCTAAGTGAGGCATTTAGTGTCTAGGCAAACGTAGAGTTATCACCTGTAATTATAGGTATAAAGGCTCCAGGAACATTCAGGTAACTATGAATCAATAAAGTTATTTTTGTATACATTAAACTATGATTTTTATAAAAATTAACCTTATTCTTTAAAATAAATTCATGATGCATATGTTTTTGTATCCACAGATGACAAAACAGAGCTAAAAATGAGATACTTGTTTCTTTTAAACTCATGTCAGATAAGTGTTAAGAGTAAGAATTCCAACTCAGAGAAATTTATTTTTACCCCTAATTAACTCAAATTATGACTTCCCTTAAATTTTCCTCCATGACAAAAGAACAAATCATGGCTCTGAGTGATCCCCTGTGACTCTTTCTCAAATATGACTCTACATGCTGAAAGGCGTTCTGCTCTAGGTCAATAAGACAGACCCACTCAACCAGTATAATCTCTTCATCAATTTAAAGCACCAAAAGCAAACCAGTATAATCTGTACGACCATAGAAAACACTGTCATTATTTATTTCCTCTTCAACACATTTTTTTTTCAAATTTACATTCAATTTAACCAAAACCCAGATAAGACTCATTTAAAACAATGTTTTTTAATTGCTGAGTAGTATTCCATTGTGTAATTGTATCACAATTTCTGTATCCATTCCTCCTTTGAGGGGTATCTGGGTTGTTTCCAGGTTCTGGCTATTACGAATAAAGCTGCTATGAACATGGTTGAACAAATGTCCTTGTTGTGTACTTGAGCAACTTTCAGATATATGCCTAGGACTGGTATAGCTGGGTCTTGAGGAAGCACTATTCATAATTGTCTGAGAAAGCACCAGGTGAAATTTGCAGGCAAATGGTATGACCTAGAAAAGATCATTCTGAGTGAGGTATCCCAGAAGCAGAAAGACACACACGGTATATACTCATAAGTGGATACTAGACTTATACGATAGGATAAACATACTAAAATCTGTACACCTAAGGAAGCTAAACAAGAAGGAAGACCCACCCAGGGTAAGATGATCAATACTCACTTAGAAAGACAAATGGGATGGACATTGGAAGTAGGAGAAAATAGGGAACAGGACAGGAGCCTACCACAGAAGGCCTCTGAAAGACTCTACCTAGCACTGTATCAAAGCAGATGCTGAGACTCATATCCAAACTTTGGGCAGAGTGCAGAGAATCTTATGAAAGAAGGGGGAGTTAGTAAGACCTGGAGAGGACAGGAGCTCCACAAGGACCAAATATATCAGGGCACAGGGGTCTTTCCTGAGACTGATTCTCCAATCAAGGACCATGCATTGATATAACTTAGAACCCTTGCTCAGACATAGCCCATGGCAGCTCAGTATCCAAGGGATTCCCTAGTAAGGGAAATAGGGACTGTCTCTGGCATGAACTCAGTGGCTGGCTCTTTGACCTCCTCACCCCCTGTGGGAGGAACAACCTAGCTAGATCACAGAGGAGGACATTGCAGCCAGTCCTGGTGAGACCTAATAAGCTAGGGTCAGCTAGAAGGGGAGGAGGACCTCCCCTATCAGTGGGCTTAGAGGGGGCAGGGAGGAGATGAGAGATGGAGGGTGGGATTGGGAGGCAACAAGGGACAAGGCTGCAGCTGAGATACAAAGTAAATAAACTGTAATTTATATAAAAAATAAAAATAATTATGAAAGTTAAGAAAAAACTAAGACAGGGATACATAGTGGTGAATATGATCAAAATATATTGTGTGTATATATAAATTTTTGAAATAAAAATATATTTAATAAAAAATGAAATGATGGTTTTGTAACACCAAACTCTGAAATGAATTATTCATCTACCTTTGTGTATTTTCTATGGCTTTTAAAAGCTTTATAAATTAAAATATTATATATCTCTAGAATCCACATGAGATATCAATTTCAAATTAAACAAGAAATAATGCCCACCTGTTTGTTTTTTATATGTACATTGATTTTTTTAAGAGTCTATATCAAAGTTCAGACTCTAAATGGTGAATTTTTTATGTGTGATACCTCTCTGTGCTAAATATATCTAGTTTCTGTCAAGCGGCTACTTAAAAAGGAAGTATTATTGACTTAGTAAGTAGTTCAATGTTGGAACTCATTCCAGGAGAGTTCAAGTTGTGAGTGGAAACTGCCTTTATTCATTTGCTAAGCCAGGGCACTGTAGATTTTCAAAATAATTCATTCTCTTATTCTCAATGCTTTTCATTTCATTTCAAAATAAAGATTACAGCTAAAATGCATAATATTAAAAACAATTGTAAGATTAAAAATGTTGACTATTCAAACTTTGAAAGCAAAATTGACCAAAATATTAGAGATTATTTCTGAGGCAATTTTTTTTAAGCTTTAACTCAATAGAAAGCAGTTTTTCACTTCATAACATTAGAAAAGGCCTACAACAAAGCTAGACTGAAGAAACTGGAATGCTTATGAGTTGTGAAAAACTGAAACAGCAAAGTTTCTATAAAAGCACTATGCTGATTCTCCAAGAGCTTGAACATAGAATTACCATAGGATATGAAGCAGGATATCAAAAGAGTTACTTGACACACATATTCACTGCATTATTTGCAACAATCAAAATATAGAAGAAATACATGTTTTCAGTGCTAGAACAAACAATTGTAGCACACATATATATATAGTACAAATATTATTCAGCTTTGACAAAGAAGAAAAACAAGATACATTTTACAACTTGGTTTAAATTAAAGAACACTGAGTTCAGTGAAATAAGCCAGTCATGAAAGAACATATCTGTGAGCTTCCACTTATATGTGGTATAGAGAATTCAAAAGCTGACAGATCCAAATATACAACTCCAAGGCATATCTCCAAAATATGTTCAAGCATACAAGGACATTTGCTCAACTATGTTTGCAGCTTTATTCATAATAGACAGAATCTGGAAGCAACCAAGATGTCCCTCAACGGACGAATGGATACAGAAATTGTAGTACATTTACACAATGGGACACTAGTCAGCAATTAAAAACAAGGAAATCGTGAAATTTGCAGGCAAATGGTGGGAACTAGAAAAGATCATCCCGAGTGAGTTATCCCAGAAGCAGAAAGTCACACATGGTATATACTCACTTATAAGTGGATACTAGACCTATAATATAGGATAAACATACTAAAATCTGTATACCTAAAGAAGATAAGCAAGAAGGAGGACCCTGGGTAAGATGCTCAGCCCTCACTCAGAAAGGCAAACAGGAGAGACATTGGAAGAGAGAGAAAACAGGAAACAGGACAGGAGCCTACCACAGAGGGCCTCTGAAAGGCTCTATCCAGTAGTGTATAAAATCAGCTGCTGAGATCCACAGCCAAATTTTGGGTAGAGTGCAGGGAATCTTATGAAAGAAGTGGGAGATAGAAAGATCTGGAACGGACAGTAGTTCCACAAGGAGAGAAACAGAACCAAAAAATGTGGACACAGGATTCTTTTCTGAGACTGATACTCCAACCAAGGACAATGCATGAAGATAACCTAGAACCCCTGCACAGATGCAGCCCATGGAAGCTCAGTATCCAAGTAGGTTCCCTAGTAAGGGGAACAAGGAACAAGGACTGTCACTGACATGAACTTTGTGGCTGGCTCTCTGATCACCTCCCGCTGAGGGATACAGCCTTATCAGGCCACAGAGGAAGACAGTGCAGCCAGTCCTGATGAGACCTGATAGACTAGGATCAAATGAAAGTGGAGGTCGACTGGGAGAGGGGCATGGGAAAAGGACAGAGAGGAAGGGTGGTATACACAAGGGATGAGGAAGTGGTTACAGCTGGGATACAAAGTGAATAAACTGTAATTAATAAAAAATAAATTAATTAAAAAGCTGACAAAACAATGAAATGGTGGAAACTAGGGTGGCTGTATGCCTGTGAGAAATACATGAGCATTTATTAATTAATGGATATAAAACATCAAATTTGTGAAATGAAAGTTTTTGCTATACAAATAAAGTATAGTTTTAGAATAGTTATACTGGTAAGTTTTATAGTGCACATGGTTTTACAAAAAGTAAAAACAAACAAAAATTCTTAAAGAAAGAAAGAAATCCCAGACTATTCCAGTATGTAGCTAGTTAAGAACCATTTTCCTTAAAAGCAGTGGTCTTGACATTTAGCTTATGGATCTGGAACATCTGTGTTAAATGGGACTCTAAAATATAAATATTCGAAGTTCCGGGGGCAAGATGGCGGCACCAGGAGGACTCTCATTCTGAGGAGCAGCACAGCAGGATTGGCACAGTGACCAGCAATCAGAACTCGCAGCCATAAAACACAAGTGATTGTGTTTCACAGATGAGAAGATACCCCACAGTGGGGGATTCAATCAGCTTTAACTCACCAGCTAAACCTCGGAAGAGATCCCTGTTCCACCAGGCGCTTGGTCGCCAGCCCAGAGCTACACGCCAGCGTGATCTGGTCACTGTCCCAGACTGAACTGTCGGCCCACAACACCATAGACTGGATTTCCCAGTGGAGAGATAACCCCAAGGAGCAGGAAACAATTGGGACTGACCTCAGGTTACCCAGACATCCCCTGGAAAAGACTCGGGTTCCGCGGGTGCCCCAAGACCAGCGCAGAGCCAGAGCCGGGACCCAGGCGCCTGCACGGAGCCCTGCATGCGCGCCTGATTCGCCGCCTCAGATAGAACTGTGGGCACCAGGGCACCAGGCACCAGAGACTGCATTTCACTGGCAGGTGCAAATCCACAGGGAGGGAAACGGCTGGCAGACACCCCCACCCTGAAAAGGACTAGGGAAAATTACCCAGTTTAGGCAGCAGCCAAGGCTCCAAATGGCCAAAAAGGTGGAGCCACAAGCGGGCATCTGTGCCTGTGTGTTCTACTCACCACCCCAGACAGAACAGCGGTCCCCAAAGCAAAGACTGAGTGTCTTTGGCAGGAGGAAACCCCCAGTGGAGGGGATCATCAGATCTAATGCTTAGGACACCCAGCACCAAAACAATTCCTGGATTCACACAGACTCTAGGTTCTAATGCAGGCAGGAGCGTTGTGCTCAGCTGCCATTATTGAGTTCCCCTAGGTCACTGGGACAAACAGCTGCATCCTCAGACCTACAAAAGCCAGAGAGCCATTACAGCATCCCTCAGATACTGTGCCAAGGATCAACCAGTTATCCCTAGCTAGACTGTCAAAACTGTGGGAATCCCTGGTCCTTCAAGAGGGCTGCACCCACAGCGTCTGGACCAGAGCAGTGCCTGCAGCCGCCATCCCAGACAGGGACACACAGCTTCTGGTCCAGAGTGAGGCACCCAGCCTCCTGACCAGAGCAGCGCCCCCAGGCACCAACTCAACCTAGGTGCACATTCTCCAGGTCCAGAGCGGAGCACTCAGCCTCTGGCCCAGAGACTTGCTGAGTGCACCTCTCACTTTCCCAGACAGAATTGTGCACCCCAGGATAACAGACTGAGTTTCCCTGTTGGGAGAAAACCCCACAGCTAGGGAATCAGCAGGTTCTTCAAGAGGACTGTACCTGGAAATTTAGTGAGCAGCAGCACACTAAATTTATAACAAGAAACCCAGCAGTGGGGCAGCTGTCTTGAGAACTTCTATGGGTAAGAGGAGATCCCCCCCTGCCTAACATAGACCACAGCTACTACTCAGGGCTATAAACCTGAGGTGAGCAGTGGCAACTCCTGAGAAACACTGGCCATACAGTGACCATAACCAAAAAGCAGAGAAGGACTCCTTCAGGAAAAATCATCTTCCGGCCAAGGGGATACTCCCTACCTCAGGACTCCAGGAAGCACAGAAAATAAACAGCCAACACCTAAATCAGCCCAATGGGTAGAGGTCAGTGTAAAAGCTCAACCAACAAAAGACAGAGCAATATGGCATCTCCAGAACCCAGCCATCCAGAGGCGAACAGCCCTGGAAAATGCAGCACAATAGAAAATCAAGAAGATGACCTTACATCTATGCTGATAAAGAGGATAATAGAGGAAACAAATAAAATACGTAAAGAATTAGAGGACGATAAAACCAAACAGATCATAGCTATCGATAAAGAAATGGAGGAAGATAACGACAAGCAGATTATGGCCATCCATGAAGAAATACGGGAAGATGCAGCCAAACAGCTTGTGGCCTTCAGAGAAGAAATAATTAAATCACTGAAAGAAATAAAAGAGACAGAGTTGAAGGAACTAAAAGAAAAAGAGGAAAATACAAGCAGACAGGTGAAGGAAGTAAACAAAACAACTTAAGACCTGAAGATAGAACTGGAAAAATTAAAGAAAACACAAATGGAGGAAATAATGGAGAGGAAGAATTTAGGGAAGAAAACAGGAACTGCAGAGGTAAGCACAACCAACAGAATACAAGAAATGGAAGAAAGAATCTTAGGTGTAGAAGATACAATGGAAGAAATCGATGTATCTGTCAAAGAAAATGTTACATCCAAAAAATTCCTGACACAGACCATCCAAGAAATCCAAGACAATATGAAAAGACAAAACCTAAGAATAATAGGAATAGAGGAAAAAGAAGACTCCCTTCTCCAAGGCCCAGAAAATATTTTCAACAAAATCATTGAAGAAAATTTCCCCAAGTTAAAGGAGAAGCCAGTAAGGATACATGAGGCCTACAGAACACCCAACAAATTTGACCAGAAAAGAAAATCCTCCCGCCACATAATAATCAAAACAGTAAGTATACCGAACAAAGAAAAAAATACTAAAAGCTGCAAGGGAAAAAGGCCAAGTAACATATAATGGCAAACCCATTAGAATCACACCTGACTTTTCAACAGAAACTATGAAAGCCAGAAGGGCCTGGACAGATATCATGCAGACCCTAAGAGAACACAGATGTCAGCCCAGGCTACTATACCCTAGAAAACTCTCAGTCCTCATAGACGGAGAAAACAAGATATTCAATGACAAAAACAAATTTCAACAATACCTACACACAAATCCAGCATTACAGAAGACACTGGAAGGGAAAATACAACCCAAAAACATTAGCTTCTGTCAAGAAAACACAGGAAATAATTAACCGTACTACAGTAAAACAAAAAGCAACCAAGCACACAACCTTATGAACACAGCCAACATCAAAATCAAAGGATCTAACAGCCACTGGTCATTAATCTCTCTCAACATCAATGGACTCAACTCTCCAGTAAAAAGACACAGATTAACAGAATGGATATGTAAACAAAACCCAGCAATCTGTTGCATACAAGAAACACACCGAAGGCACAAAGATAGACATTACCTGAGGGTAAAAGGTTGGAAGACGACTTTCCAAGCAAATGGACCCAAGAAACAAGCAGGAGTAGTCATTCTAATATCTGATAAAATAGACTTTCAACCAAAATTAATAAAAAGAGATGAGGAAGGACACTTCATACTCATCAAGGGAAAATTCCACCAGGAAGACATCACAATCCTGAACATCTATGCCCCAAATACAAGAGCACCCACATTTGTAAAAGAAACACTGATAAAATTTAAACCACATAGAGATCCCCACACATTAATAGTGGGAGACTTCAACACCCCACTCTCAACAAAGGACAGGTCAACAAAACAGAAATTAAACAAAGAAATAATATCTCTGACAGAGGTCATGAATCAAATGGACATCACAGACATTTACAGAACTTTACACCCAAACACAAAAGAATTTACCTTCTTCTCAGAACCTTATGGAACCTTCTCCAAAATAGACCATATAGTTGGTCACAAAGCAAGCCTCAACAGATACAAGAAGACTTGTATCCTGTCTGATCACCATGGAATAAAGCTGGACTTCAACAACCACAGAAATAGCAAAAAGCCTACACACACACATGGAAACTGAACAACTTGTTACTAAATGACAGCTGGGTCAGGGAAGAAATAAAGAAAGAAATTAAAGTCTTCCTAGAACTCAATGAAAATGAAGACACAACATACCCAAACTTGTGGGACACAATGAAAGCAGTGCTAAGAGGAAAGTTCATAGCACTAAGTGCCTTCAAGAAGAAATTCGAGACAGCTCATTCAAGCAACTTAATGGCCCACTTAAAAACCCTAGAAAAAGAAGAAGCAGACATACCAAAAAGGAGTAGAAGGCTGGAAATAATCAAACTCAGGGCTGAAATCAATCAATTAGAAACAAATAAAACAATTTAAAGAATCAATGAAACCAAGAGCTGGTTCTTTGAGAAAATCAACAAGATTGACAAACCCGTAGCCAAGCTAACTAGAAGGCAAAGAGACACCACCCAAATCAACAAAATCAGAAATGAAAAGGGGGACATAACTACAGACACTGAGGAAATCCAAACAATCATTAGGACTTACTTCAAAAGTCTATACTCAACAAAATTTGAAAATCTAAATGAAATGGACAATTTTCTTGATCGATTTGACTTACCAAAGCTGAATCAGGACCAGGTAAATCAATTAAATAGTCCTATATCCCCCAAAGAAATAGAAGCAGTCATCAAAAGTCTCCCATCCAAAAAAAGCCCAGGACCAGATGGCTTCAGCGCAGAATTCTACCAGACCTTCAAAGAAGAGCTAACTCCAATTCTCTTCAAACTATTCCACAAAATAGAAACAGAAGGAACATTACCAAACTCATTCTATGAAGCCACAGTCACCTTAGTACCTAAACCTCACAAAGACTCAACAAAGAAAGAGAATTTCAGGCCAATCTACCTTATGAACATTGATGTAAAAATACTTAACAAAATACTTGCAAACCGAATCCAAGAACACATCAAAGATATTATCCACTACGACCAAGTAGACTTCATCCCAGGTATGCAGGAGTGGTTCAATATACGGAAATCCATCAATGTGATCCACCATATTAACAAACTGAAAGAAAAAAACCACATGATAATCTCCCTAGATGCTGAAAAAGCATTTGACAAAATCCAACATCCATTCATGTTTAAAGTACTGGAGAGATCAGGGATACAAGGCACATATCTAAACATAGTAAAGGCGATAAACAGCAAGCCTATAGCCAACATCAAACTGAACGGAGAGAAACTTAAAGCAATCCCACTGAAATCAGGGACAAGACAAGGTTGACCACTCTCTCCATATCTCTTCAACATAGTGCTGGAAGTCCTTGCTAGAGCAATAAGACAGTCGAAGGAGATCAAGGGAATACAGATGGAAAAGTATGAAGTCAAATTATCACTATTTACAGATGATATGATAGTATACATGAGTGACCCCAAAAACTCTACCAGGGAACTCCTACAGCTGATAAAAACCTTCAGCAAAGTGGCCGGATACAAAATTAACTAAGAAAAATCAGTAGCACTCCTGTATACAAAAGACAAAAGGGCTGAGAATGAAATTAGAGAAACAACACCATTCACAATAGTCACAAAGGACATAAAGTACCTTGGTGTAACCCTAACCAAGCAAGTCAAAGACTTGTATGAAAAAAAATTCAAGTCTCTGAAGAAAGAATTAGTAGAAGATATGAGAAGATGGAAAGATCTCCCATGCTCATGGCTTGGCAGGATTAACATAGTAAAAATGGCCATCTTACCAAAAGCAATCTACAGATTTAATGCAATTCCCATCAAATTGCTAACACAATTCTTTACAGACCTGGAAAGAAAAATTCTCAACTTCGTATGGAATAAAAAGAAACCCAGAATTGCTAAAACAATCCTTTACAATAAAAGATCTTCTGGAGGTATCTCCATCCCTGATCTCAAGCTGTACTATAGAACAACAGTTATAAAAACTGCATGGTACTGGCATAGAAACAGAATGGTGGATCAATGGAATCAAACAGAAGACCCAGAAATAAACCCACACACTTATGGACACCTGATTTTTGACAAAGATGCCAAAACCATACAATGAAAAAAAGATAGCATCTTCAACAGATGGTGCTGGTCCAACTGGATGTCTACATGTAGAAAAATGAAAATAGATCCATACTTATCACCCTGCACAAAACTGAAGTCCAAGTGGATCAAAGACCTCAACATAAAACCAGACACATTAAATTGGCTAGAAAAAATTGGGGAATACCCTAGAACTCATTGGTACAGGAGACAACTTCCTGAACAGAACACCAACAGCACAGGCTCTAAGAGCAACAATCAATAAATGGGACCTCATGAAATTGAAAAGCTTCTGTAAAGCAAAGGACACTGTCATCAAAAGAAAGCGACCACCTACAAATTGGGAAAGAATCTTTACCAACCCTTTATCTGACAGAGGACTCATATCCAATATATATAAAGAACTAAATGAGCTGAAAAGCAACAAACCAAGTAATCCACTTAAAAAATGGAGAACAGAGCTCAAGAGAGAATTCTCTGTAGAGGAATATCGAATGGCAGAGAAGCACTTAAAGAAATGCTCAAGCTCATTAGCCATTAGGGAAATGCAAATCAAAACAACCCTGAGATTTCACCTTAAACCCATCAGAATGGCCAAGATGAAAAACTCAAGTGACAACACATGCTGGAGAGGTTGTGAAGAAAGGGGAACCCTTCTCCACTGCTGGTGGGAATGTAAACTTGTACAACCACTCTGGAAATCAATCTGGTGCTTTCTCAGACAACTAGGAATAGCGCTTCCTCAAGATCCAGCCATACCACTCCTAGGCATATACCCGAAAGAGGCTCAAGTACACAAAAAGGACATTTGCTCAACCATGTTTGTAGCAGCTTTATTTGTAATAGCCAGAAGCTGGAAACAACCCAGATGCCCCTCAACTGAAGAATGGATGCAGAAACAGTGGTACATCTATACAATGGAGTATTACTCAGCAATGAAAAATAAGGAAATCATGAAATTTGCAGGTAAATGATGGGACCTGGAAAGAATCATCCTGAGTGAGTTGTCCCAGAAGCAAAAACACACGCATGGTATATACTTACTCATATAAATATACAACATAGAATAAACCCACTAAAATCTGTACATCTAAACAAACTAAGCAAAAGAGAGGACCCTAACTAAAATGTTCAATCCCCATCCTGAAAGGCAAAGAGGATGGACATCAGAAGAAAAAGAAAATAGGAAACAACCTCGGAACCTGCCACAGAGGGCCTCTGAAAGCCAGAAGAAAACAGGAAACAACCTTGAAACCTGCCACAGAGGGCCTCTGAATGCCTCTGCAGTATAGACTGTCAAAGCAGATGGTGAGCCTGATGGCCAACTGATGGGCAGAGTGAATGGAATTTTATGTAAAAAGTGGGAAATAGTAAGAGCTGGAGGGGACTGGAACTCCACAAGCAGAGCAACAGAACAAGATAATTTGAACACAGGGAACTTCCCAGAGACTCATACTCCAACCAAGGACTATTCGTGGAGATAACCTAGAACTCCTGCACAGATGTAGCCCATGGCAGTTCAGTGTCCAAGTGGGTTACATAGTAATGGGAAGAGGGACTGCCTCTGACATAATCTGATTGGCCTGCTCTTTGATCACATCCCCCTGAGGGGAGAGCAGCCTTACCAGGCCACAGTAGAGGACAGTGCAGCCACTTTTGATGAGAACTGATAGACTAAGATCAGAAAGGAGAGGAGAACCTCCCCTATCAGTGGACTTGGGGAGTGGCATGCATGCAGAAAGGGGAGGGAGGGTGGGATCGGGAGGGGAGGAGGGAGGGGCTTATGGGGGGATACAAAATGAATAAAGTGTAATTAATAAAAAATTTTAAAAAAGCCCCATAAAGGACAAAAAAAATAAATAAATACTCAGTCAATGTTTTACTGAACGTACTTAAGATACAATGTTGAGCAGGGATTTGTATTTAGTGTAAGACAAATTTCTTTAGATCTGAATAAAAATAAAATTCAACATTTGCGATTCTTGGAAAGAAAAATAAAAGCCTATAAAAGTTTTAAGCTGTGCTCAATACCACTTTATGATTTATCTAAAATGTGTTCAAATAAACAATAATACAAATGAAGCTTAAGATTGCTGAAGCAGGGCTCTAGCTCTACCACTTGAGAGGCAGAAATGGGTGTATCTCTGTGACTTGTTTACTGAGTTCCACATTTTAAAAAGCCGAATAACTCCAAACAAACAACACCAAAAAAAAAAAAAAAAAAAAAAAACACAAAGAGCACGATCGTTATAAAATGTGAGAAATAGGCACAGAATGTCTTATGTGAACGGGCAAACACTTTTCAGAGTAATATTCAAAATATTCAGTAACTTTTGTAGGAAAAAATATGCAGATGTGGTGGCCTTGGTATTGAAGTTGAGTTCTGAATTACTTCAGAGGCTCTGAGCATTTTTTTGTTTAGTTTCTTGGTAAAAAGAGCCAGGGAGTAATATTGTAGGGAAGCACCTGTTGATGAAAACAGGTGAGGGTTCAGGGGTTCAGTGCATCAGGTAAATAAAAATGTTGGATGAAATATCCCAGCTATCTGCATTTAGTTGTTTGAAGAATCCATGATTCTATACCACTTCTGAATTGCTTTAATAGATTTTAACACATTCTACGGAAGTAGGAGTGTGTCATAAAATGTAATCTCTCTGCTTGAATTACATTTAGGTTATGGGAAATTGAAGGTATTAATACAATATTACTGCCCAAATAGTACAGTAGTCTGTGAGAACATATTTTAGTAGCATTAAGAATGTTCCAAGACAGATATGCAATTCTGTAGGATAATGACAATTCATTGTTTGTTTTTTTTTTTGCTTTTTTACATTTGTTTCATTCAGATATAAAAAGCAACCACCTTTGATAACTAGGCCAGAAATATGGAGTAGAAAAGCCCAATTGCATGTAGAGTAGAATAAAATAAGGAATAAACTGGCCTAGTACATAACTAACCTAAGAAAACAATACTTCCAAATGATAGCTTTAATTATGATCTTATTTTTTTAATAAGTAATTTTATGTGGTAGATATATTATTGCCTAGTCATGTTTGTTAAATTAACATCAGCGTTAGTGGCTACACACAACTTATTTTTTATGTACCTTTTATGAGCATGAGTCTATATTATTCTTCCAAAAATAGGAAGTTTTTCTTGTGCTGAAGAAACACTAGTTTTTCTTTCTCATTTTATGACTCTAATGAGCCTCTGAGAACATAGTTACAATTATTAAAAATAGTGCTGAAATTTTTTTTTCTTCTTTGGTCCCAAATCACTAAGAAAGTACCTATTACTTGGGAACACTGTGAAATATATTTACTACAATCAGAATGCCATGTCCAGCAACCACTCATGTTCATGGACACAGGAGTACGTGTGTAATGGTGGTGTGTGAGTGTGTATGTATGAGTAGGTACGCGTGCAGGAAAACATGTACAGACCAGAACAGAAAATTAGGTGTCTTCCTCTCTTACACTCAGTCTTAATGACCTGAGACAGCCTCCCAGGAAGCTGGACACTCCCCTTTTGGCAGCTAGGTAGGCTGGCTAGAAAGAGCTTGGGATCTTCCTTGTGTTCACCCTCCAATACTCAGGTTACAGGGATACATAGTCATGCATGACTTTTTTTGTTGTTTTTAATTTAATTTTTTTATTTTTATTATTAGTTACATTTTATTAACTCTGTACCCCAGCTGTATCCTGATCCCTCATTCCCTCCCAATTCCATCTTCTCTCCCTCATCTCCTCCCTGCCCCTTTCCAAGTCTACTGATTGGGGAGGACCTCCTCCCCTTCCATCTGACCCTAGCTTATCAGGTATCTTCAGGACTGGCTGCAAAGTCCTCCTCTGTGGCCTAGCAGGACTGTTCTTCCCTTGGGGGGTGGGGAGGTCAAAGAGCCTGCCATTGAGTTCCTGTCAGAAATAGTCCCTGTTCCCCTTACTATGGGAAACCAATTGGTTACTGAGCTGCCATGGGCTTCATCTGAGAGGTTCTAGGTTATATCCATACATGGTCCTTGGTGGAGTGTCAGTCTCAGAAAAGACCCTGTGCCCAGATATATTTGGTCCTTGTGAAGCTCCTATTTTTTCCATGTCATACTAACTCCCCTTCTTTCATATGATTCCCTGCACTTTGCCGAAGGTTTGGTTATGAATCTTAGAGTCTGCTTGATATACTGCTAGGTAGAGTCTTTCAGAGGCCCTCTGCAGTAGGCTCCTTATGCATGACTTTTTATGTAGGTGCTGGAGTTTCAAACTCAGGTTTTCATACTTGCATAGCAAATGCACATAAATACTGGACACTCTTTCTAGCCCCAGTATTTGTACTTTGTATTAACTAAGAAACACCAGCATAGGATTACATATTTCTGTTTTTATTCATGAATTGATATTAGTATCTACCATTATTCATTTAGTTCCTTGTTTTGCTTTTAAGTTAAGCATTTTGAATATATATATTGACTATTATGAATTGCTGGAGTAGAGAGAGTAGAAAGATTGTAAGCACCAGAGATAATGAAACATTATTTTCCAGACATAAAAACACTGTTTTACATGAACTCACTGTTGCTATAAAAGCATGCACAAAACTCATAGGAGATCAAACCAGTCAAAACCTCAGCATAAACAAAGGCTTCTGTGTGTGTGGTTTCTATGAGTCAGTGGCGGTTGTATGTGAGTATGAAGTCCCACCCCCAGCTGAGAAGCTATTGGTACTTGATGCCTGATGAGAAGAATCCCTGAGAGACCACAGATTCTTCATTTGATGGTCCTAGAGTAGGCGGCACTAAGTGGACTCAGTGGGTTTTTTAAAAAGAGAACACGAAGTTGAAAAGGATGGGGAGAAATTGAGGAAGGAATTGGGGGCATAAATGTGTTCATAATATATTATAGATATACGCAAAATGTTCTATACAAAAAATAAACTTTGCAAGCATGTTTTAAATTTCTGTAAGTTTATTTATTTATTCACTTTACATCCTGAACCTAGCTCCCTCTCTCCTCTTCTCACAGTTCCCCCTCTCACCCTCTCTCTTCTTTCCCTACCTCGCCTTCTTAGAAAACAGGAGCCTCCACCTTTTAATCAGCTCACCCCACCAAGTCAAGTTACCTTGGGACTGAGCACATCCTCTTCCAAGAGGCCAGGCAAGACAGCGCTGTTAGGGAGAAGTGACCCAAAGGCAGGCAACAGAGTCCATGTCAGACAGCCCCCACTCCACTTGCTAGAGGATCCACTTGAAGACCAAGCTGCCCATCAGTTACATATGTGTAGGGGCCTAAGGCCAGACCACGCATGCTCTTTGGTTGGTGCCAGTCTCTGTACGTTCCCATTGGCTTAGTTTAATTGAGTCTTTGGTGTTCTTGTGAAGTTTTTGTTCCTTCTGGGTCCTTCTATCCTCCCCACTCCACTTCCACTGGAACTGTTTTGATTTTGCTACTTTCCATTTGACAGCTATATGAATCTGTGACACTATCAAGTCAGTGGAGATATTTATCATTTCTGTTACCTTCAAATGTCCTTTGTGTACCTTTGTAATTAGCCTCTTCACTTACATCACACTCTCAGGTGATACTTTTGTGTCAGTCACTAAAGTGAGGATTACTCAATTGTAGACTTAGATATAAATAGAAATCTGATGAATGCACCTTGTTTTATCTAGAATATTGTCATCTTTTTTAAATTTAATTTTATTTTTTTCTTATCAGTTATATTTTATCAACTCTGTATCCCAGCCATGTCCCGCTCCCTCATTCCCTCCCAATCTCACCCTCCCTCCCTCATCTCCACCGTGTCCCTTTCCAAGTCCACTGATAGGGGGGGACCTCCTCCCCATTCTTCCAATCCTGTTTTATCAGGTATCTTCAGGACTGGCTGCAAAGCTCTCCTCTGTGGCCTAACAGGACTGCTCCTCCCTTGGGGGGTGGGGAGGTCAAAGAGCCAGCCATTGAGTTCTTGTTAGAAATAGTCCTTGTTCCCCTCACTATGGGAAAACAATTGGTTACTGAGCTACCACAGGCTACATCTGAGCAGAGGTTCTAGGTTATATCCATACATGGTCCTTGGTTGAATGTCAGTCTCTGAAAAGACCCTGTGCCCAGATATATTTGGTCCTTGTGGAGCTCCTAGCCTTTCCCCATCATACTAACTCCCCTTCTTTCATGATTCCCTGTACTCTGCTGAAGGTTTGATCATGAGTCTTTGTTTCTGCTTTGAAAACACTGCTAGTTAGAGTCTTTCAGATGCGCTCAGTAGACTCCTGTCATACGTTCAATGCACATCCCATCTGTCTTTCTAAACGAGGATTGATCATCTTACCCCATGTCTGCTCTCTTGAAAATCTTTTTTAGGTGTATAGATTTCATTATGTTTGTCATATCTTATAGGTCTATATAAGTGAGTATATACCGTGTTTGTCTTTCTCCTTCTGGGATGTTTCACTCAGAATGATCTTTTCTAGATCCCACCATTTGCCTGCAAATTTCATGATTTCCTCCTTTTTGATTGCTGAGTAGTATTCCATTGTGTAAAAATACCACAATTTCTGTACCCATTCCTTCGTTGATGGACATCTAGGTTGTTTCCAGGTTCTGGCTATTACAAATAAAGCTGCTATAAACATGGTTGAGCAAGTATCCCTTTTGTGTACTTGAGCAAAGTTTGGGTATATACCTAGCAGTGGTATAGCTCGGTCTTGAGGAATCACTAATCTTAACATCACTTAAAATGATATATTTTAGTATATCAGCAATTTGCTGTTCTTAATGTTGTTAAGATCCTATTTATTTTCTAAAATTTATCTGATCATTGGCCAATGAGCTTGTTGGTGATTTCATTTTGGCAATAAATCTATTGGAAACATTTGTATAAATTATTTGTGGGTGTGGTGTGGTGTGCTGTGGGGTGCTGTGGGGTGTGTGTGTATGTGTGTTTGTGTATGGTGAATACATGACTTTCTGTTGTTTTTAAACAGAGAAAGGCTTTGTTTTCAGTGTGTGTCAGAGGAGCAGCTTGCTACTCTTGTGGCGGTAGTCTAGTGACACAGCACCTTCAACTTCTAACATTCTACAATATTCCAGTACATCTCTAAGATCTGGATCCAAGTGTCCAAATAACCAGGTCCCTACCACCTATAAGATTATGCTCATATGAAATACAATGTGTACAACTTTAAAAGTATTCACTCTCCAGGGGGAGGTGATCAAAGAACCAGCCACTGAGTTCATGTAAGAGACAGCCCCTGCTCCCCTTCCTAGGAAACCCACTTGAAAACTCAGCAGCCACTGGGCTTCCTTTGAATAGTCAAGCCACAGAGGAAGATGATGTAGCTAGGCCTAAAGGGACCTGAGAAGCTAGGGTCAGATAGAAGGGAAAGAGGCATTCCCCTATTAGGGAAGTAGGGAAAGGGCATAGGGAAAAAATGGGACTGGGAGGAGACAAGGGAGGGGGCTACAGAGGGGATACAAAGTGAATAAGTAGAAATTAATTAATTAATTAATTAATTAATTAAATTAAGAAAAAGAAAAAAACTATTTACTCTTTAAACAGTCGTTGCATGGTTCAAAAGTCTCCATTCTCTTGAGATTAAGGTAATCTTTTTATTGTCAGCTCCTCTAAAATTATAAAAACTACTTTATAAACCTCTTTTATTATTATAAGAAACATGTGAATAAGCATCTACTCACTCCAGACAAGGAAGTACTAAAAGACAAAAGCAATGATACCATCAAACTCTAAGTTGGCAATTCAATGAGTTTACTGAGGTTTTTTTATGGGAGTAAGTTTGAGGGACTTCTTATAGGTGCATGGCTGATTCAAAGTCCCCTATGTCACAGAAACCCCACGCTAGCATTGTTGACAAGACATGAAAGTTGGAATTATGGAGCTTTCTGCAGGATGTGCAGGCTGCTCTACGGGTCAGGGTCTCCCTCAAGCAGTTTGACTGGTCAAAGTCTCCTCTTACAACCTTGCCTAAGGGAGGCTTATGAATATATTAAATTTCAGCATTCCCCATTGTTTTTCTGACTGAGGATTGATCATCTTACCCAGGGACCTCCTTCTTGCTTAGCTTCTTTAAGTGTACAGATTTTAGTATGTTTATCCTATGTTATAGGTCTAGTATCTACTTATAAGTGAGTGTATTCCATGTGTGTCTTTCTGCTTCTGGGATACCTCACTCAGGGTGATCTTTTCTAGATCCCACCATTTGTTGCAAATTTCATGACTTCCTTGTTTTTAATTGCTGACTAGTGTTCCATTGTGTAAATGTACTGCAATTTCTGTATCAGTTCCTCTGTTGAGGGACATCTGGATTGTTTCCAGGTTCTGGCTACTATGAACAAAGCTGCTAGGAACATGGTTGAACAAATGTCCTTGTGTATTTGAGCATATTTTGGGTATATTTATAAGAGTGATATAGCTGGATCTTGAGGAAGCACTATTCCTAATTGTCTGAGAAAGCATCAGATTGATTTCCACAGTGGTTGTACAAGTTTACAGTCCCACCAGCATTCTCTACATCCTCTCCAGCATGTATTGTCACTTGAGTTTTTTATCTTAGCCATTCTGATGGGTGAAAACTAAAATCTCAGGTTGTTTTGATTTGCATCTCCCTGATGACTAAAGACACTGAGCATTTCTTTAAGTATTTCTCTGCCACTCTATATTCCTCTACAGAGAATTCTCTGTTTAGCTCTGTACCCCATTTTTTAATTTAATTTTTAATTGATTTGTTGCTTTTTAACTTCTTGAGTTCTTTATATATTGTGGATATTAGCCCTCTGTCAGATATAAGGTTGGTGAAGATCCTTTCCCAGTCTATAGGCTGTATTTTTGCTCTAACTACATTGTCCTTTGCTTTATAGAAGCTTTCAGTTTCATGAGGTCCCATATATTGATTGTTGATCTTAGAGCCTGTGCTGTTGGTGTTCTGTGCTCCTGGTGTTCAGGAAGTTGTCCCCTCTGCCAATAAGTTCAAGGCTCTTCCCTACTTTTTCTTCTAACTGATTTAGTTTGTCTGGTTTAATGTTGAGGTCTTTGATCCACTTGGACTTTTTTTTTCTAATTTTTATTTTATTTTTATTAATTACAGTTTATTCACTTTGTATCCAAGCTCTAGCCCCCTCCCCATCCCCTTCCATTCCCACTCTCCCTCTCTCTTCTTCTCCTAATTACAGTTTATTCACTTTGTATCCAAGCTCTAGCCCCTCCCCCAGTCCAATGATAGGAAAGGTCCTCCTCCCCTTCCATCTGACCCTAGTCTATCAGGTCTCATCAGGACTGGCTTCTTTGTCTTCCTCTGTTGACTGGTAAGGCTGCTCCCTTCTCATGTGGAGGTGATCAAAGAGCCAGCCCATGAGTTCCTGTCAGTTATAGTCCCTGTTCCTATTATTGAAGAACCCTCTTGGATACTGAGCTGCCATGGGCTACTTCTGTACAGGGGTTCTAAGTTATCAAGAAGGAGGACACTGGGTAAGATGTTCAATCTTCATTTAGAAAGGCAAAATTAAGAGGGAGAAAACAGGAAACAGGACAGGAGCCTACCACAGAGGACCTCTGAAAGACTTTACCCAGCAGGATATCAAAACATATGCTGAAATTCATAGCCAAACTTTGTGCAGAGTGCAAGGAATCTTATGAAAGAAGGAGGAGATAGAAAGACCCGGAGGGAACAAGAGCTCCACAAAGAGAGCAAGAGAACCCAAATAACTGAACACAGGGTTCTTTTCTGAGATTGATATTCAAACCAAAGATCATTCATGGATATAACTTAGAACCTCTGCTCAGATGTAGCCCATGGCAGCTCAATATCCAAGTGGGTTTCCTAGTAAGGGGAACAGGAACATAAACTCAGTGGCTGACTCTGTGACCCCCCCCCCCGAGGGGGGAACAGCCTTGCCAGACCACAGAGGAGAACAGTGCAGTCAGTTTTGATGAGAACTGATAAGCTAGAGTCAGATAGAGGGGTAAGAGGACCTTTCCCTATCAGTGGACTTGGAGAGGTGAATGAGAGGAGATGAGGAAGAGTGGGATTGGTAGGGAATAGAGAGGGGGCCATGGTTGGGATACAAAGTGAATAAACTGTAATTAGTATAAAATAAAAATTTAATTTAAAAAATTTGTAAAAGAAAATAAGCAAGCATCTAAATAATAATAATAGTAATAACAATAATAATAAAAGAAAAAAATGGAAAAAAATTCAGCATTCCCATACACAGGAGGCTTGTTTATTTCGAGTCTCCTGGTCCTCTCCCCTCATTTCTGTACGAAATGCTTCAACTCAAATAAAATTGCTACACTAGAGTTTCTAATATGCAGTAACACAGAGTAACCATTCTTTTTCAAATATGGAGAAAAGGTGGAAGAACAAGCACAGAAATGTTTGAAGCAAGGCTAAAAACAAGTGCGAAAACTATCAAACCTGCATCCCAGGGTCCAGTTTCTGGAGTGTATGATGGTGTCACTTGAGTTCCAGTGGCCTAGATAACCCCAACTTTTTATTTCTGAGGCCTGTGCACATGTGACTTCTCCACTGAGAGGTTCCATTTTGTATCTGCAGGGTTTTTTTGCTGGATGTCTCATGTTTCTGGAATTTACAACTTAAGTGAAGTCTCCATTGAAGCTCTGGTTTCACCTTCATAGCTTCATGTACAATCCACATAGGGGTTCAGTGAAAGGAATTTGACCCACTTGCACACTATCTGGTCTTAGTGGCTTTCTTAAGCCTCCATGACTCTGTCACTTTTGCATCTTCTATGTCAATTCCTGGTGCCAGGTTTAGATGCATGTTGGTATCTATGACTATAGTTAAAGGAGTGTCTACATCCCATTGAGATGCAATACACATGAACATGTGTATAGTTGGCCCTTTAAACAGGACACTGTAGAGGCTGTCTTTGGTAGCTCTTTTTTAAAATGAAAATTTAAAAAAAAATATGTTTGTATTATTGTGTCCTCCACTTTTCAGTGGGACAGGTCCTGCCTTCAAAGCACTATTCATGTTGTTTCAGAACAGACTAAAAAGTTTTTTCATTTAAAAAAATATTTATTTTTACTCTCTGTGGGAGTATGTAGGTAATATCCATGTGTCTATGTCTCTATGTCATATATGCCATACATACCTTCATGGGTCAGAAGAGATGCCCTGGAGCTGAAGTTATAGTTAATTGTGAGCTTTCTGACATGGTTCTGGGAACAGAACCACATTGCAGTTTGGCTATTACCTTGTTTTGCAATTTTCTCTAGCTAAATATTTAGCTCATCACATTTGAATTTAGACTCATTCAAACTCTCAGGACATGGGTACAGGTAAGCAGATTCTATGCCTGGATGGAACACAAATATTCTCCCTGTGGTTCCTGGTAGAATCCTTGCCCCCCTGTGCTGCCTCACATGCTTAGCCTTTACAGTCTTCGTCTCCATTACCATTCTGATCTTCCACACTTCCAACAGGACTGGTCCTTAAACTTCTTACAACACTCTAAGCCTTCTCTGCCTCACAGCTCTAAATTGTTTATCCCTTTTCTGCAAATCACTTACAAAGGTAGATGAACAACATGATCGTGTTGAGTCGTAGCAATATCCCCGATTCTTGGTACAAACTTTCTTATAGGTATGACCGAATCTGACAAGAAGAGTATATATGGATTACTTTGGCTTGTGATTTGATGATATGGGCTACCACAGCAGGAGGGAAGAGTGGTAGGATCAGAGTCCTTACTTGCATCACAATAGACCCAGGAGAAGAGATATTATTTCATCCTTTGTTCAATTATTCATGTATAGAATTCATGAGCCTAATGTTTAAATTTGTAATAAACCGACTGAAGATTTTCCAACATGTCCACATCACTAATATTCCCACTGGCAGCTGGTGAAAGTTCCACTCCCTTCACATTGTCGCATTCTTTTTTTTATTATTAGATAAATATTTAATTAAATTAAGATTAAAGTTTATTTTATTTTTTTTTGAATTTTATTTTTTTCTTATCAGTTACATTTTATTAACTCTGTATCCCAGCCGTGTCCCGATCCATCATTCCCTCCCAGTCCCTCCCTCCCTCATCTCAACCGTGCCCCTTGCCAAGTCCACTGATAGGGGGGACCTTCTCCCCATTCATCTGATCCTGTTTTATCAGGTATCTTCAGGACTGGCTGCAAAGCTCTCCTCTGTGGCCTAACAGGACTGCTCCTCCCTTGGGGGGTGGGAAGGCCAAAGAGCCAGTCATTGAGTTCCTGTTAGAAATAGTCCTTGTTCCCCTCACTATGGGAAACCAATTGGTTACTGAGCTACCACAGGCTACATCTGAGCAGAGGTTCTAGGTTATATTCATACATGGTCCTTGGTTGCATGTCAGTCTCAGAAAAGACCCTGTGCCCAGATATATTTGGTCTTTGTGGAGCTCCTATCCTTTCCTCATCAGACTAACTCCCCTTCTTTCTTATGATTCCCTGTACTCTGCCAAAGGTTTGGTCATGAGTCTTTGTTTTGAAAACACTGCTAGTTAGAGTCTTTCAAATACACTCAGTAGACTCCTGTCATATGTTCAATGCGATAGAGGTATCTCTATCCCCGATCTCAAGTTGTACTACAGAGCAATAGTAATAAAAACTGCATGGTATTGGCATAAAAACAGAAAGGAGGATCAATGGAACCGCATAGAAGACCCAGAAATAAACCCACACACCTATGAATAATCGATTTTTGACAAAGAAGCCAAAACCATTCAATGGAAAAAAGATAGCATCTTCAACAAATGGTGCTGGTCCAACTGGATGTCCACATGCAGAAAAATGAAAATAGATCTCTATTTATCACCCTGCACAAAACTAAAGTCCAAGTGGATCAAAGACCTCAACATAAAACCAGATACTCTAAATCAGTTAGAAGAAAAAGTGGGGAACAGCCTAGAACTCATTGGCACAGGAGACAACTTCCTGAACAGAACACCAACAGCACAGGCTCTAAGAGCAACAATCAATAAATGGGACCTCATGAAACTGAAAAGCTTCTGTAAAGCAAAGGACACTGTCATCAAAACAAAACGCCTGCCTACAGATTGGGAAAGAATCTTCACTAACCCTTTATCTGACAGAGGACTAATATCGAGTATATACAAAGAACTGAAGAAGCTGAAAAGCAGCAAACCAAGTAATCCAATTAAAAAATGGGGAACAGAGCTAAACAGAGAATTCTCAACAGAGGAATATCGAATGGCAGAGAAACACTTAAAGAAATGCTCATCCTCATTAGCCATCAGGGAAATGCAAATCAAAACATTGTCGCATTCTAATACTATCATTCATAATAGTTTAAACTGCCTCATTGATATGTTAGTTATGATATGTTTAGCTCTTTAGTTTGTATTTCCCTAAGAAACCAACCTTTCACATGTTTATTAATTAATCACATATCTTTTGTGAAATGTTATTTGAATGTCTTATTCAATTTGTTTCATGTTTTTTCTTTGTACCAAGTGTATGATGCTTTATGTATTTGAGATACAATTTCTGAAGGAACAGGAGATTTTTGTTTTGATAAAGTCACTTCAGCTTTTTGGTTTATGTTTGGATATTTACTGCACATGATGTTTTCACTAACTAGGTAACCATTTTAAATGACTGTCTCAATGGGACTCATTTGTAGAATAGGAGAGTTCTTCTCTTTGGAACTTTCTTCTCCTCCATAGTAGTTTTCTCTGTTTACCTGGTCATCTGAGCCTTCCAAATGTCTAGTGTCTGCTTGTTCGAGAGATTCCTTTTTTAAATTCATTATTTTATGATTACTTAAGAGTACAATACCAATAAGAAACTCCATCACATTCCAGAATGTTCTCTGTGTTTATTGAGAGGCTCTCATCTTCTTATGTTATTTTCTTACCCTTAATCTTCAGACAGGATAATGTTTCTGGACTGAAAGTCTGGATGAAACATTTTAGCTAAGTGCTGTCTGTTGGTAAAGGTTTAAACAGAGGCATCATCAGTTTTGTGTGGTTCTTTCTGTTAAAAGAACAAACCTAAAGACAGCTACTCCCATTGGGACAGAAATGGCAGTTATATGACAAGCTAACAAGTTACCTTTTGGAAAAAAATATTGAAAAGCAAAACTGCAACACTGTACTTTCTTTTGATTTTATTTCATAAAATTAAAACATTGAATCCAAATGTCTGAATCCCTAAAGAACATTTTCAGTAAATAAATAAAAAAAATATTGAGTTTATCCAACAACTTTGCACTTCTCATTGGCGCTTTCTGGAGTTTCTTATATCATAAGTGTGTTCTAATTATACACTGTACAGAATAAGTACACTTATCTGTATGTGTGTGTGTGTGTGTGTGTGAGTGTGTGTGTGTGTTTATAACATAACTGGGAATTATGATGGTTCACAAAGGTGTATTAGTAGGTTCTCCTCTAGGGTCTATGATGTCCTCACCACACCTAGTTTGGTATGTTGAGAGTACCAGGCATAAATTCTCTCCTCTTGACTTGGTCCTAATTCCAATGAGTGGCTGTTGGTTACTTTCAGGACATAAATGCACCCTTGGGTATATCTTGCCTTTCTAGTCATTGTGTGGTTCATAGGTTTTACAATGAGGTAAGACTTTCATATCACAATTTTTGCCATGGACAAAATTGGGAAACATAATTTATGTGTATAATACCAACTCTGTCTTTGAAATTTTACACAAAATAACTATGGAATAATCAAAATTCCTTACTATTCACATTTGAAAAATATTTTCATTCATTCACTTTGTATCGAACAGCCTTCTTTCATGGGTGGCTTTTCTCTTTGGGAGATCAGGTTCTGTTTTGTGTGAGATGTAGGAGCAATTCTGGGATTAGGAAAAAAATAACAAAGGGCTATGTTTATTTTATTATTAAAATTACCTGACAAGAAAATAAAAAGCATGGTTTTGGACTTTCTACATGTCAGCTGCCAAAGCACAACAGAATAAAGGGTAGATTGTGTATATTGGGATGGGAATGTGTGAAGCACAACTGAGGGCTGGGGTATCCTTACTAATCAAGTTAGAGTAAGTCTCTTACTTTAATTTCAATTTAACTTAATTAAATAAGTGTTTTTGCCTGTTGTGTGTTTGAACACCAGTTATATGCCTTGTGCCCATGGAAGCCCGTGGGTCACATGGAACTGGAGATGTGAACTTCCCTGTGGGTGCTGAGAGTTGAAAATGGATCCCTGAAATAAGCAGCTACTACTCTTAACTACTGAATCATTTCTCCAGTCAATTTGGCTACAACTGGAAGATACACTGACAGCCACCACCCTAAGACTGATACAGTGCATTTGCACAGGTAATGAGAACACACATATTTATTTTTGTGTGACTTTGAAACACAACATTGTCTACATCTATAGAGTTCACGCTTGAGAGCTGTGTGATGAGTAATCAAAAATGTCTCTCTCTTACACACACAGAAAGAGAGAGGAGAGAAAGAAAGAGAGAGGGGGAAGAAGGGAAAGAGGGGAAGAAGGAGAGGAAGGGGGAGAGGAAGGTAGAGGGAGAGGAGATGAGAAAATTTTAAGTAAGTTTATGATTTTGAGTTGTACTACATTTATAGTTATTCTGGGCAGCATGTGGCCCATGAGCCAACTTCACTTTATGTATAGTATAGTCATTCAGCTGAGAAAATGCCCTCCCCAGATAGGCCTGTGGGGAAGCTTGTGGCATATTTTCTTGATTGATGATTCATATGGGAGGGCCCAGTTCACTATGGGCATTATAACCCTGGGCTGGTTGCCCTGGCTGCTCTAAGAAAGCAGGCTGAACAAGCTGTGGAAAGCCAGCCCGCAAGCAGTACGCCACCATGGCATCTGCATTTGCTTGTGTCTTCAGGTTTCCATTTTGTTTGAGTTCCTACCTTGACTTGGGGGTAATTGAATACTGGCAATATTATGAAATAAACTCATTTCTCCACAAGTTTCTTTTGGTCAGAGTGTCTTATCACAAAAATAGAAACCCTAATTTAGATCCTATTGAACTAGAAAAAAAATATTGTGATACACCTGTAGAAATCAAAATGTTAAACACATACACACACGTTTTTTCCATATTCCCAAATGAAAAATAAAAGTTTCTGTTTAGGTTTAGACTGGATGAGCAGACTGAATGTTTTCATTCTACATCTGTAAAAATCTTAAGCACATTTGTTACCATTTACCTTCACTTAACAAAAAAGAGATTTACTTATTTTTACTTTGTATGTATAAGAATAATTGCCTATGAGCTCACACATGTATCAGGTGCATGCCTGGTGCACAATAGAAGACAGAAGAGGGCATTGAATCCCATGAAACTGAAGTTATAGATGGTTTTGAGTTGCCTTGTATATGCTGATAACCTAACTTGAGTCCTCTAAAGAACAGCGCACTTTACAATCAGACCATCTCTCCAGCCCTACCTTAACTTTTGATTTTGACCTAATTTTTTTCTGACTAGGATGCAAAACTCTCTTATTACATCATGAACCTCAGCAAACTTTTAGACTCTACTGACTGTAGAGTTATGAATGCTGCGAGTTCACATTTAAAATCTTAAGTAAGATAGTTATATACTTTGTTGTACTCCAATTATGTGGCATAGCCATCAAGGTAACCAAGAAGTGTATTAATTATGTGATTTTCTTTTCTCCTGTGACTCTAGAAGTTTATGTCACCTTTTCCATGGAAGACAGGTCATTCAGGGCAAGTAGGATTCATGCTCATGTCATAAATTTTTTTTTTTTTTGTATTTGACACAAAATATTTTCTTTGAATTAGTCATTATCTTAAGAGCTAACATGTTAGGAAGAATTTCATGTGAATCAATTGTTGCACCAAAACTGGTATCACTTTTGTGTTCTAGACTCCCCCATGAGACTCTTGATTGAATTGTTCCTGTCCAGCTTAATATACAGTACAGAAGACTCTACAGGGAGTTTAGAACTACTTACGTTCCATTAGCTAGTTGGATATTAGTGAGATTAGAAGGCATTGGGGCTGGACCAATCTCTTATCAGCAGACTGTGAAAACAGCAATTTAAAGTATTCTACTAGTGAGAAAGGAATGGGACCTGAGACAAATCCCCAGTCATGGGAGGGGACATGATATCCTGAATGGCACATAAAGTCACTAAAGGATAAAGACCTACACCTGAACCTAGAGTCACAAACCTTATAAGATTACTACCAACAAGAGGTAGTAAGATAAAGAACAAGAGTATACCCATTGTATCTCCCATAAGGGTCAATTCAAATGGCCCTTTTAATTATCTGGACAGGAAAATGTCCATCAGGAAAGCTGTCTTATCTGGACATATTTTACATAGCATAAAACCTGCTTAAAACATAGATAAGAGGGAGGTTCCTTTTGACTATTATATACTTTCATCCTCTGCTGTGTAGTGAACTCTGCCTGTCTTCAACATTACACTATATTTCCCGTTTGAATTCTTTTGACAGCGAGCAAATGGACAGGGGGGCCAATGGGAGTTCAGAGTGAGGTCTCAGTGACAGTTCTACTTTACGGAAGAAGAAAATAAAACAAAATGGACTCAAGATCAGTGACCAGTTTGTCTTTATTCATTTCTCTTTCCCTGGTCATTGTAACAGAATGTATTTTTTACCACGAAGTTGATAAATGGAGTTTTTGACTACACAGAAAGTATAATTTGATATGTGGCAGTAGTTCAACTGTGTATTTTTCTTAAATTATTGTCAATTATTTATCTTAGAAAATTCATTTTTCAATATATATTTTTATTGATTCTTTGAGAATGCTATACAATGTATTTTGATGATATTTACCCCACTCCTCCACCAACTCCTCCCAGATTCACCCTTCCCTCTCCCTTATAACTGTGTGTCCTCCTTTTTCTTTTATAATAACACATCAAGTACAGTTTATGCTACCCAAGTACTTATGGACAGGGGGCTATCCACAAGATAATAGCTGAAGTTCTAGTACCTACACCTTAAAGAAAACTGTCTCTCCCTGAGAAGCTATCAATTGTCAATACTCTCACAGAAGTAGGGGCTTGTAAGCTCTTACCTTCTGTGCTAAAATGTTTGACTGGTTTGAACTTGTTCAGTTCTTTCACAAACCACAGCTGCTGTGAATGCAACAGCCCTGTCATGTCCACTCTAACCTATGGCTTTTACAATTTTCCTCTTGGTCTTCTTCGATGGTCCCTGAGCTTTGGTGTGGGTGAGTAGGTGGGTGTTACACAGGTGGTGCATTTGTGGCTGAGCCCTCCCCTGACACTTATCCTTTGCACTTTGACAAGTTATGAGTTTCTCAGTTAACCACTGTCCATATCACAAAAAAATGTTTTCTGATGAGGCCCACGGGCTTCACTCATTTGGATTATAGAGATATGAATTTAGAAGGCAATTTAATATTTTATCCACTTAGTAGAATAATAGTAGTAGGTCCATTGCTTGGATCCATGAGCTTCCTAACCATAGGTTCCTGGCTAAACTTATACTTCTTAGCATGTATTTCTTCCTGTCAAGCAGTTCTTATGTGCAGTCAGAGGGAGTCAGTTGCTCTCCTAGCATTGATGCCACTACTGCAATCTTCCGTGTATCTTGCCATGCTGGTTACTATTGTAATTCACAGAGTTCACAGCTGGGTAAGAATGGTGACCAATCACTCCCAACCCCAGCTACACACACACCACTACTAACACACACACACACACACACACACACACACACACACACACACACACA
>NW_026585689.1:1954371-1979504 GCF_907164565.1 Psammomys obesus | reverse complement strand
CACACACACACACACACACACACACACACACACACACACACACACACCAAACAGCCTATAGAGCACTTTCTGGTACTATGAAGGCTAGCTAGCAGGGAGACGTTTTCTGGTAAGTATTAACATAGTTGTTCAATATCTTTTGACCAGTATGTATGTCATCTTCATCAATGAGGAGTTTCTTATCATTGATTTCTGGTGGGCAACCAAGAGGAACGGTGAAAGCTTGAATTGTTCTGAGGTTCTCTGGGACAACCCTGACCAACACTTGAGGGTAAGTGTCTGTCTTAGTTTCTTTTCTGTTTCTGTGAAGAGATACCTTGAAGGAAGAGGAAGATGGTGGTTTGGGGTTTTAGAGTATGAGTCCATGACCATCATGGCAGGGAACATGCAGCGGGCAGGTAGGCAGGCAGGCGTTGTTCTGGGTCAGTAGCTCTGAGGTCATCACACCTTCAGACAACATGAGACAGAGAAAGAAAGAAGGACTACATGGGCTTTTGAAACCTCAACTATCACTCCAGGGACATGACTTTTACGACAAGGCACACTTGCTAACCCTTCCCAACCAGGTTTATCAATGGAGGACCAAGTATTCAAATATGTCATTATACGGGAGCCAATCTCATTCAAAACACCATAGTATCTCACACATGGCGCTGGGCCTTTTATTTGGTCTTAATCACTCAGGGACTCAGGTATTTTATTTAATAATGAACAATAATCATCTAAAGATTTATTTTTATGTAACACTCTTGGTAGAATCTTATAATCTTTTAAAAAAATAGAACAATAAGACACAAAATATAATACTTTTGTGTGATACAAAGGAAATCAGTGTCCTCTCTGAGGGTTCTTCGTCTAATTATTAGAAGAATTTAAGAATAGACTCAATGGAAGATAGAAGACAATTTTATTAGCATTTAAATGAAAAACTCCTGGTCAAGAGAACTGCAATCTTGACATCTCTCTAGGGGAGGCTGTTATAATAATAATTAGTATTGCCGTAACATATTTGGTAAGACGAAAGAAATTTATTTGAGGGAAGAGGAAGGGAAGAGATGTCAGGGCCTGGGAAAGGGCAGAGGATGTTTGAACATGTGGACAGGAAGGCAGAAGGACAGGGCCAGAGCTATGAAGGCAGAAGAGGACAGAGAGAGGAGGTAGAGAGAGAGAATTCAAGAGGAATAAGAAAGCACAAAAGGGCAGACATGCACCTTGTGGCAGGTGATGACATCAGAGGTTGCTAGGCAACCTAGAAGCAGGCTATTGGAATAACAGAAGGAAACTGAGAAGAGTAGGGACAAACAGACTGTGTCATTTGAATTAAGTTGGCAGGGAGGTCAGGCACCCATATGGTAGGGAGGGAAGCTTTAAATAAAGAGTGAAGCTCAAAACATTAGGGAACAGTGCTCAGAAAAATAAGATAGAAGAAAAATAAAATCTCTCTTTTTTTCCTCCCTAAATAATTGAAACTCAGAGCTGCATGTGTGAGGCTCATAAGCTATTGCATTGGTGGAAAAGAATTCTGGTAAGAAACAGTGCATGGTCTCATTAAAATTATAATTTTCCATCCATCTCTTTGTCAGGTTTCAAGGTGAACCAGCCTTTCTGAGAAGTGATTCCTTGGCTGCATGATTGACCAGCTTAACTGGAATGTTATGTCCCTCCTCAGGCCAAGTATTTCCTCCTCTTGACCAAAAAGAATTAGTTTTCCCCTAATGGCTTTTACTGTTGTTGTGTAAACCCCGACTCTGAAGAAGTAATCCTAAAATCATTTAAGAGAAGGGCTGAAGGCACAGATAGAAATAATCCATTTCTAGCATGAAAATCTATAGATCCAGTTGTGAAGGTGTTCATGAGAAAGTATTATTAATGGGTGCCTGCACTTTTCTTTCCCATCTTCATGTGTAGCCTCCTTGCAAGGGTACTAAGTTAGCAAGAGGTAAGAAATAAAAACTCCCATGTGGTTGCTACTCCTGGCAGACAACATAGAGCCCTCTGGAATTACTGCTTTTGGGGTCCCTGCTCTCATCTACCTATTTTGTTTTTGTCTCCTGTTCTTATCAATGAGAAAAGCAAGAAGGAGGACCCTGGGTAAGATGATCAGTCCTCACTCAGAAAGACAAAAGGGATTGACAATGGGAGAAGGAGAAAACAGGGAACAGGACAGGAGCCTACCACAGAGGGCCTCTGAGAGACTCTACCCAGCAGGGTATCAAAGCAGATGCTGAGACTCATAGCCAAACTTTGGGCAGAGTGCAGGGAATCATATGAAAGAAGGGGGAGATAGTAAGACCTGGAGAGGACAGGAGTTCCAAAAGGAGAGCAACAGAACAAAAAAATCTGGGCACAGGGTTCTTTTCTGAGACTGATACCCCAACCAAGGACCATTCATGGATATAACCTAGAACTCCTACATAGATGTTAGTCCATGGCAGCTCAGTATCCAAGTGGGTTTTCTAGTAAGAGGAACAGGGACTGTCTCTGACATGCACTTAGTGGCTGGCTCTTTGATCACCTCCTCTCGAGGGAGCAGCAACATTGCCAGACCACAGAGAAAGACAATGCAGGTAGTCTTGATAAGACTTGATAAGCTAGGGTCAGATGGAAGGGGAGGAGGACCTCTTATGTCAGTGGACTTGGAGAGGGGCATGGGAGAAGATGATGGAGGGAGGGTAGAATTGGGAGGGAATGAAGGAGGGTGTTACAGCTGGGATACAAAGTGTATAAATTGCAATTAATATAAAAAATAAAAATTTAATAAAGAATTAAAAAAAGAAGTTTCTGTCACATTAAAAAAAAATGAAAAGAAAAAACTCTGTTGCCGATTTCTTTATAGTTTCACTAAGCTTGTGTTTCTTCATGTTTTGGCGCTGGAGTACCACCTGGAATGAGCTCCCTCTCCCAGATTTCCTGGCTCAGTCCTCTGCATTTCTAAAAAGTTCCCAGGTGGTGCAGTGTTGCTTGGAGAAATACTGCTGGGGAAGTGGCATGAGAACAGATCCCTTAACTTTAAGTAGGATATTTCACAGCTAGTAAATATTTTTGCCTTGGCTAACTGCCTGCACTTGACGCTGTAAACATTGTGTCTATATTGTGTTTGGGAGCCTTAATTCCTGTATTTGTAACAGTAATATTTGTTTGGTGATGAAGTTTACATCTGTTATGATACCTCTGCTTTATTCTAGAGTAGCTCAAAGTTTTGCATTTGAGACACAAGTTTCACTCATGCTTCTTTCTTTTCCCTGTAAGGCCAAATCCGATTACTGAATTCTCACTAAATAATTGCTTTTACTCTGACATACAAGTTGCTTTAGACTAGGCTACAAACCAGTTCAACTGTATATTATACCAAGAGCATTTTTTATTGTATAGTATATTTTCTCATTCTGTACCGTTTCTTTCATCTGTGGACGATACTGTGTTATTTTTCAACTACTAGGAGGAAGTAAATACAGGAAAAATTATTAATAAATTATCCTTTCATTTGTCACACAATTTATTTTTTGGAAGACCAAGTTATACAACCATAATGTATATGCAGAGGGTCTAGGCCAGAGCCATGCAGGTTCCCTGATTGTCGGTTCAGTGTCTGTGAGCCCTTACGAGCCGAGGTTACTTGAACCTGTGGGTTTTCTCTTGTGGTATCCTTGACCTTTCTGATGCCAACACTGCTTCCTCCTCCTCTTTTGCAGGGTTCCTGACCTCTGCCTAATGCTTAGCTGTGAGTCTCTGCATCTGTTTACATCGGATGCTAGATGAAGCCACTGTGATGATGGTTATGCTGTGCTCCTGTCTATGATTTAGCAGAATAGGAATTATTTATTGACTTTTTTTGGTCAGTCGTGTTTTGTTCTATTCTCATTGTCTAGGCTATCCAGCCTCTGGTGTCTTGGCCCCCCCAGGCAATGTTCGGGGTTGGCTCCCTCTCATGGCATGAGTCTCAAGCTGGAGCAGTCATTGGTTAAACACTTTCCCAATTTCTGCATTACCTTTACAATAGCCTATCTTGTAGGCAGGACAAATTGTAGGTCGAAGGTTTTGCGGCTGAGTTGTTGTCCCAGTCTTTCCACTGGAAGTCTTTCCTGCTTACAGAAGATGGCCAGTTCAGGTTCTGTATCTTCCTTACTAAGGGTCTTTATAGGATTATCCTTGTAAATTCCTCGGAACTTCCATTGCGCTAGGATTCCTTTGCCCCTGAAATCAACCTCAATTCCAGTTGTCTCTCCCAGTACTTTCTTCTTTGATCTTTCCCCCATCCTACTCCTCCTGTTCTCATCCCCACTTGCCCAAAGTCAACCTGAGATATCTGTTCTATTTTCTGTTCCCAGGGAGATTCATGTGTTTCCTTTTGAGGCCTCCTTGTAGTTTAGCCTCTCTGGGTCTGTGGGCTGTAGCATATTATCCTTTATAGGTAATATCCACTTATAACTGAGTATATAGCATGTTTGTCTGTCTGGGTCTGGGTTAACTCACCCAGGATAATTTTTTCTAGTTCCATTCATATGTCTGCCAGTTTTGTAATATCATTATTTTTAACAGCTAGGTAATAACTCCATTGTATAAATGTGCCATATTTTCTCCATATACTCTTTCTCCCCATCTCTCTTTGTACCTTACAAACCTCTTGCTTCTACATTATTACTTTTGATTTTGTTTTTTATGGGTTTCTCTGTGTGTGAATATGCGTGACTTGGTTTCTTTTCCTGTTACTGTGAAAATATATCAAAACAAAAACCACTTAAGGAAGAAGAGTTTATTTGGGACCACGGTTGAAAAAGAAGCAGGACATGGCAGGGAAGTCATGATGGTGGGAATATCAGAATGCCATTCACAATGTATTCAGTCAGGGAACAAAGAGTAATGAACGCTAGTGCTCAACTCACTTTCCCTTTTTTATTTGTCTGTACACTAAGATGGGTATCCACACCTCAATTAGCTTACTTTAGATATTACCTCACAGACATGTAAAGGTGACCTAGCTGTGACATCTGTCACCCCATTGATCATCAGAATTGATTCAGCTGGTCTGGTGGTTAGGGGAGTGTTCCCCTTCCTCCCTCATTATTTCATGTGCTTCCTTCTTTTCTTTTTTTTATTAATTACACTTTATTCATTTTATATCCCCCCATAAGCCCCTCCCTCCTCCCCTCCCGATCCCACCCTCCCTCCCCATTCTGCATGCATGCCACTCCCCAAGTCCACTGATAGGGGAGGTTCTCCTCTCCTTCTTTCTGATCTTAGTCTATCAGTTCTCATCAGAAGTGGCTGCATTGTCATCTTCTGTGGCCTGGTAAGGCTGCACCTCCCTCAGTGGGAGGTGATCAAAGAGCAGACCAATCAGATTATGTCAGAGGCAGTCCCTCTTCCCATTACTATGTAACCCACTTGGACACTGAACTGCCATGGTTACATCTGTGAAGGGGTTCTAGGTTATCTCCATGAATAGTCGTTGGTTGGAGTATGAGTCTCTGGGAAGTTCCCTGTGTTCAAATTTTCTTGTTCTGCTGCTCTCCTTGTGGAGTTCCCGTCCCCTCAAGCTCTTACTATTTCCCACTTCTTACATAAAATTCCATTCATTCTGCCCATCAGTTGGCCATCAGGCTCAGCATCTGCTTTGACAGTCTATACTGCAGAAGCTTTCAGAGGCCCTTTGTGGCAGGTTTCAAGGTTGTTTCCTGTTTTCTTCTGGCTTTTAGAGGCCCTCTGTAGCAGGTTCCGAGGTTGTTTCCTATTTTCTTTTTCTTCTGATGTCCATCCTCTTTGCCTTTCAGGATGGGGATTGAACCTTTTAGTTAGGGTCCTCTCTTTTGCTTAGTTTGTTTAGATGTACAGATTTTAGTGGGTTTATTCTATGTTGTATGTTTATATGACTGAGTATATACCATGTGTGTCTTTTTGCTTCTTGGACAACTCACTCAGGATGATCCTTTCCAGGTCCCACCATTTACCTGCAAATTTCATGATTTCCTTATTTTTCATTGCTGAGTAATACTCCATTGTATAGATGTACCACAGTTTCTGCATCCATTCTTCAGTTGAGGGGCATCTGGGTTGTTTCCAGCTTCTGGCTATTACAAATAAAGCTGCTATAAACATGGTTGAGCAAATGTCCATTTTGTGTACTTGCGCCTCTTTTGGGTATATGCCTAGGAGTGGTATGGCTGGATCTTGAGGAAGCGCTATTCCTAGTTGTCTGAGAAAGCACCAGATTGATTTCCAGAGAGGTTGTACCAGTTTACATTCCCACCAGCAGTGGAGAAGGGTTCCCCTTTCTCCACAACCTCTCCAGCATGTGTTGTCCCTTGAGTTTTTCATCTTGGCCATTCTGATGGGTGTAAGGTGAAATCTCAGGGTTGTTTTGATTTGCATTTCCCTAATGGCTAATGAGGTTGAGCATTTCTTTAAGTGCTTCTCTGCCATTCGATATTCCTCTACAGAGAATTCTCTCTTTAGCTCTGTTCCCCATTTTTTAAGTGGATTACTTGGTTTGTTGCTTTTCAGCTTGTTTAGTTCTTTATATATATTGGATATGAGTCCTCTGTCAGATAAAGGGTTGGTGATGATTCTTTCCCAATCTGTAGGCAGTCGCTTTGTTTTGATGACGGTGTCCTTTGCTTTACAGAAGCTTTTCAATTTCATGAGGTCCCATTTATTGATTGTTGCTCTTAGAGCCTGTGCTGCTGATGTTCTGTTCAGGAAGTTTTCTCCTGTACCAATGAGTTCTAGGGTATTCCCCACTTTTTTCCTAGCCGATTTAATGTGTCTGGTTTTATGTTGAGGTCTTTGATCCACTTGGACTTCAGTTTTGTGCAGGGTGATAAGTATGCATCTATTTTCATTTTTCTACATGTAGACATCCAGTTGGACCAGCACCATCTGTTGAAGATGCTATCTTTTTTCCATTGTATGGTTTTGGCATCTTTGTCAAAAATCAGGTGTCCATAAGTGTGTGGGTTTATTTCTGGGCCTTCTGTTCGATTCCATTTATCCACCATTCTGTTTCTATGCCAGTACCATGCAGTTTTTATAACTGTTGCTCTATAGTACAGCTTGAGATCATGGATGGAGATACCTCCAGAAGATCTTTTATTGTAGAGGATTGTTTTAGTAATTCTGGGTTTCTTGTTATTCCATACGAAGTTGAGAATTTTTCTTTCCAGGTCTGTAAAGAATTGTGTTTGTAATTTGATGGGAATTGCATTAAATCTGTAGATTGCTTTTGGTAAGATGGCCATTTTTACTATGTTAATCCTGCCAAGCCATGAGCATGGGAGATCTTTCCATCTTCTCATATCTTCCTCTAATTCTTTCTTCAGAGACTTGAAATTTTTTTCATACAAGTCTTTGACTTGCTTGGTTAGGGTTACACCAAGGTACTTTATGTCCTTTGTGGCTATTGTGAATGGTGTTGTTTCTCTAATTTCATTCTCAGCCCTTTTGTCTTTTGTATACAGGAGTGCTACTGATTTTTTTGAGTTAATTTTGTATCCGGCCACTTTGCTGAAGGTGTTTATCAGCTGTAGGAGTTCCCTGGTAGAGTTTTTGGGGTCACTCATGTATACTATCATATCATGTGCTTCCTTCTTGATGTAAGAGAAAGAGATGACCTTCCCCAATAGAGGAAGACTTGTCTTTGGTCAAGGTGATATTAGTAGCTGCATCCCCCTGCTGAAAACTCCAATCAAGTTCACTTGCATGATTCTAAATCTTGTCAAGTTGGCAATGATAACATGCACACATTAACATTACAGACATTAGAGGCTTAAAAAGGAGCTCTTAGCATCATTGCCTTTCAGCAGAGTAAGAAGAGTATGAAGAATGTCATGAACATTTGATAGCATGCCCAGAGTGAATAACAAAACCACATCATCAAATACATCTCCAAATAATAACTCATTAACCCACCAAATCATGTACTGTATCATGCAGATTATCAAATACTATTAATAAAGTTATCAAAATGTACCAGGTATCAAACCTGTCAAAATAAGAGTTTCTTTTAGACTAATGTCTGAACAAGTCATATTTCTTTGTTTCGAAAAAAAAAATTTGTGAAAGAGTACCATAATGCAGTTTTGCATCACTAGAAAATGAAACTAAATCCTGGCAATCATGCCATCAACAAAGAATGACATCATTTGAGGTAGCCTCAGAAACAGTTAATCACAGTGAAGTTAGGCCTGGAGTCTGACAGCATTGCCTTTACCAGAATCACTCACATCAGTTCCTATAGCATTGCTCTCTTTAAGCATTCTAGATCTTAGTCTATTGACTAAGTCTATTGACTAAGTCTATTGACTCCAAGGGTCTCTCACTGCTTACAGATTAATTTTCATGTGCTGTTGCTGCTATTGCAAAATCAGGGTTTAAAGAAAAGCCCACCTCTGAACAGGTCACATTGTATTTTGCAGAACTGGACAGGAAATTTTTAGTACTAAATGCCTGGTAGAGAAAAAGGAAATTGCTTCTGTTCTTAACACCTTGGTGACCATTTGTTTACATTGGTTTATTCCCTGTAGTCACATGATGCTTAGATCTTTAGATCCTTAGATCCCTTGAACCTCAAACCTGGGAAGGGGGGGTGAGGATTTAGGTTGTTCTGTAACTTTGAATTCAATTGACACCTGCCCTTATTTATTATGGCAGCAGTTCACAATGTTAGCGTCCCCTAATAATAAATAATTATGAAAGTGATTGTTCAGTTTGAAGTGATAAAGAGAGTGAATAAATTGCTGCCTATAAAAAGTGGCTTCCATTGGTTGCACACAAAGGGTGAACTTTACAAACCTCTATAATTAAAATCAAAATTCTTATTTTGTCTTTCTTTTAGGAGGCCACAAAGGCCTGCTTTTAAAAGGATGACTTTTTAAACCAATGACTATAGTCATCTTGTTTGGCCAAAGTTCTTTTTATTCTTTCTTCCACAAAGCCAGTAACATCACTGGTCCAAGTACCAACCTTAAACTTTGCAAATTCACCATGTTGTGAGGCAAAGGGAAAAAAAAATGGAACTAACTGGTCTAAATGTTAGGTGTGCACAGTGAAAAAACATGTTTGCTTGGGGAAAATTGCAATAGAATTATGCACTTGAGGAAGCTAAGAGGAAATGCACAGGTCATTCTGTATTGCACATTCAGGAGTTAGAAAATGGAGACCGAAGTCAGAGCTGCAGCAAGGAAATCTGGATTTAATAACCAGTTTCTCTTCCATCCAGGAAATCATGTGAATCATAGACCTTTGTGACTCTTAGTCTACAAGAGAGACAGTTTTATTGATGACAGAAGTTTACACATATAAGTTTCTTATAATTGTTACAGTTGATAACACATTTGAAGATGTCTAGAAAACAATGTCATGTATTTTTCAAGTATTTGAAATAAAGTGGGTATAAGATAAGTAATGGATGCTTGTAGACTATCATGAAGTCTTAATCTTCAAATCTTAGTGACTGTTTTAATAACCTCTCCTCCTTTTTCTCTACATCCTCTCATCCTCCTTTTTCTTGTCTTTCTTCTTCCTCTTTTTTGACAGTAAATCACAAGGAAATTTATTTTAAAACAATTCTTTAGTTTACACATAATTTGATCATTTCTTTTTTTGTTCTTTTTTTTGTTTTTGATCATTTCTTAAAGACAAAAGAAAATTTGAAAACTAATGTGCTAATACTAATAAGCTAGATGTGCTATCTGTTGTATCTTGGCTGAGTATCTGTCACTGTAAGACATGGAGGATCTTCAATGCTTTTAATCAGTATTTGACTTTATAATCACCAACCCTAAAATTTCATGTTACATAAATACATAGTACAAGCTAGAAGAAATATGTTGAAGGCCAGTTCACTAATTATTGGAAATTCTGTCTTAATCTTGAGCCCACAAAAAATAGGGCAGCTTCTATACATGCTGCGGTAAGACAATAGAGAACTTTAAAGTCTTTTTTTATATAATTAAATAATTACGTTTAATCCTGATTATGGTTTTCCTCCCTCTACTTCTCCAAGTTTCTTCACACCTCCTGTACCATGCAGACCTAACCTCTTTCTGTCTCTCAGAAAACAAACAGGCTTTAAAGAATAAAATAAAACAAACACTAACCCACTGGAATTGGATAAGACAAACAAACAAACAAAAAGAAAAGGACTCAAGGGAAGGCACAAGAATAAGAGACCCACTCATTTGCACACTCAGGAATCCCATGAAAACACTAAACTAGAAGCCGTAATACACATGCAAAGGACCAGGTGCAGACTGGTGCAGGCAGTGTGCATGCTGCCTCTGTCTCTGTGAGTTCATAGGAGCTTTGCTCATGTTGATTTAGAGGGCCTTCTTTTCTTGGTGTTTTCCACACCCTCTGGCCCTTATACTCTTTTTTCCCACTCTTCCACAGGATTCCCTGAGGCCCAAAAAGAGAAATTTGATGGAGACATCCTATTTAGGGCTGAATGTTTCAAGGTCTTTCACTCTAAGCACAACAGCTGGGTTTCTGTATTTGTTCCCATCTGCTACAGGAGGAAGTTTCTCTGATAATAGATGAACTTAGCATCTTATAGCATCTATGAGTATAGCAGAATGTCATATTTGCCTTTCTGGATCTGGGATACCTCACTCAGGATGTTTTTTCTAGTTCCATTCATTTATTTCAGAATTTCATGGTTCTTTTTCCTTTTATTTTTAACAGCTGAATCATGCTCCACTGTATACATGTACCACATTTCCTTATTTTCTTTATCCATTCTTGTATTGAAGAACATCTAAACTGTTTCCAGTTTCTAGAGACTATGAGTAGAGTAGCAATGAAATGGTTGAGCAAATGTCTCTGTAGGATGAAGCATCTTTTGGGTATATGCACAAAAACGATATAGTTGGATCTTTAGGTAGATTGTGTCCTATCTTCATACAGAACTACCACATTGATTTCCATAGTGGTTGTACAAGTTTGCACTCCAATAAGCAATAGATGAATGTTCCCCTTACTCCACATCCTCATCAAAATTAGCTGTCACATATTTTATTGAGCTTAGCCATTTGGTTATATTTAAGGGTTAAAGCACATCTTGATCATGCTATTTCAGCAATTGATATAGTTGTTTAAAATATATAGTCTAATTATCACTATTTGCAGATGATATGATAGTATATGTGAGTGACCCCAAAAACTCCACCAGGGAACTCCTACAGCTGATAAACACCTTCAGCAACATGGCTGGATACAAAATTAACTAAAAAAAAATCAGTAGCCCTCCTATACACAAAAGACAAAAAGGCTGAGAAAGAAATTAGGTAAACAACACCTTTCACAATAGCCACAAAGGACATAAAGTACCTTGGTGTAACCCTAACCAAGCAAGTCAAAGACTTGTATGTAAAAAATTTCAAGCCTCTGAAGAAAGAATTAAAAGAAGATATGAGAAGATGGAAAGATCTCCCATGCTCATGGCTTGGCAGGATTAACATAGTAAAAATGGCCATCTTACCAAAAGCAATATATAGATTCAATGCAATTCCCATCAAATTACAAACACAATTCTTTACAGATCTGGAAAGAAAAATTCTCAACTTCATATGGAATAACAAGAAACCGAGAATTGCTAAAACAATCCTCTACAATAGAAGATCTTCTGGAGGTTTCTCCATCCCTGATTTCCAGCTGTACTATAGAGCAACAGTTTTAAAAACTGCATGGTACTGGCATAGAAACAGAATGGTGGATCAATGGAACTGAACAGAAGACCGATAAATGAACCCATACACTTATGGACACTTGATTTTTGACAAAGATGCCAAAACCATACAATGGAAAAAAGACAGCATCTTCAACAAATGGTGCTGGTCTAACTGGATGTCTACATGTAGAAAAATGCAAATAGATCCATATTTATCACCCTGCACAAAACTAAAATCCAAGTGGATCAAAGACCTCAATATAAAATCAAACACATTAAATCGGTTAGAAGAAAAAGTAGGAGAAACCCTAGAACTCATTGGTACAGGAGACATCTTCCTGAACAGAACACCAATAGCACAGGCTCTAAGAAGAACAATCAATAAATGGGACCTCATGAAACTGAAAAGCTTCTGTAAAGCAAAGGACACCGTCATCAGGACAAAACGACAGCCTACAGACTGGGAAAGGATTTTTACCAACCCTATATCTGACAGAAGGCTAATATCCACAATATAAAAAAAGAGCTCAAAAAAATTAAAAGCAACAAATCAAGTAATCCAGTTAAACAATGGGGTACAGAGCTAAACAGAAAATTCTCAGTAGAGGAATATCTCAGCAGAGAAACACTTAAAGAGATGCTCAATGTCCTTAATCATCAGGGAAATACAAATCAAAATGACCCTGAGATTTCACCTTACACCCACCAGAAAGGCTAAGATCAAAAACTCAAGTGACAACACATGCTGGAGAGGTTGTGGAAAAGGGGATCCCTTCTCCACTGCTGGTGGGAATGTAAACGTGTACAACCACTCTGGAAATCAATCTGGCGCTTTCCCAGACAACCAAGAATAGTGCTTCCTCAAGATCCAGCCATACCACTCCTAGGCATATATCCAAAAGAGGCTCAAATTCACAATAAGGACATTTGCTCAACCATGTTTATAGCAGCTTTATTTGTAATAGCCAGAAGCTGGAAACAGCTCAGATGCCCCTCAACTGAAGAATGGATGCAGAAACTGTGGTACATCTACACAATGGAGTATTACTCTGCAATGAAAAATAAGGAAATCATGAAATTTACAGGTAAATATAGGGACCTGGAAAGGATCATCCTGAGTGAGCTGTCCCAGAAGCAGAAAGACACACGGTATATACTCACTCATAGAGACATGTAATATAGGATAAACCTACTAAAATCTGTACATCTAAAGAAACTGATTAAGAGAGAAGACCCTGATTAAAATGCTCAATTCCCATCCCGAAAGGCAAAAATGATGGATATCAGAAGAAGAAGAAAACAGGAAACAACCTAGAAACTTGCCACAGAGGGCCTCTGAAAGGCTCTGCCCTGCAGACTATCAAAGCAGACCCTGAGACTTATCACCAATTGTTGGGCAGAGTGCATGGAATCTTATGTAAGAACTGGAAAATAGTAAGATCTGGAGAGGACAGGAACCCCACAAGGAGAGCAACAGAACCAGAAAATTTGAACCCAGGGGTCTTCCCAGAGACTCATACTCCAACCAAGTACCAGGCATGGAGATAACCTAGAACCCCTGCACAGATGTAGCCCATGGCAGTTTAGTGTCCAAGTGGGTTACATAATAATGGGAAGAGGCACTGCCTCCGACATGAACTGATTGGCCTGCTCTTTGATCACATGCCCCTAAATGGGGAGCAGCCTTACCTGGCCACAGAAGATGACAAGGCAGCCACTCCTGATGTGATCTGATAGACTAAGATCAGAAGGAAGGAGAGGAGGAACTCAGTAATCAGTGGACTTGGGGAGGGGCATGCATGAAGAAGGGGGAGGGAGGGTGTTATCCGGAGGGGAGGAGGGAGGGGCTTATGGGGGATACAAAGTGAATAAAGTGTAATTAATAAAATAAAATAAAATTTAAAAAGTACAGATTAGCAGGAAAAAATATAGTCTAAGAAGAAAATATAGGGTGAAAATATCTTTCATTTGAATCACTTTCATGTTGCTTCCATAAATTTAAAAATACAGTTCCTAATTGGCACAATGACTTTAGTGTTAGTCAAACAAAGAGAGATAAGTATTATGAAAAGGGTATATAATGCTCTGTGCCCTGCAGTAAGCTGTGCTCCTTCCAGGCCAGCTAGTACATTCTGCTTCAGAAAAGAGATTTGCATCTGGCTGTCTGTGATAGAGCTAAGTGAAGAGCTAGCAGCCCACCAGATGTGATGATATCACTTTTGGAATGGAGGTGCCTTATTCTGGCCCACTTACAGACTCTTCTATAGTTTATGGCTTCATACAAATTATAGAGAGCTGCAAACAGCTGTAATGCTTACTCATTCTGACACTGAAGGATAAATAACACAATCAGACCACAGGTGAAGAATGAAAATGACAATTTGCAAATGGTTCTAATTTGTGGATCAAGATATCCAGTGGTAGTACAAATATGAACTTAAAAGTACTGATTTTTTATCTCAAATCTCTCCTTTAAAAACAATGAATCTTTTCAAAAGTGTGGGACAAGTCCCATACACAAAGTTCATGTTACAGTGAGTCTTCTGCAGGGCTTTGCCTAGACACTTTTCCCAGATCAGTGATGCCTTCGAAACATATGGCATTACTGGCCATGTGTCATATGGCATTGAGCCCTAGAAAGGATACTGATCAGTAAGCCCAAACATATTTTGAAGAGATGAGAAAATAAAAGAACAACTGGATGAGGAAAAGTATATTTAAGCATTACGAGTCAATTATAGACAGTATTATAGAGGCTAAGGGTTTAATTTAAATAAGATACTATACTGGGGCTGTAGAGATGGCTCAGTGGTTGAGAACACTGGCTACTTTTCCAGAGGACCAAGGTTTGATTCTCAGAACCCACACAGTGGCTAGCAAACATCTATAACTCCAGTTACAGGGAATTGTGTGCCCTTTTTCTGGCCTTATGGGCAACAAGTATATTTGTGGTGCACAGACAAATATGAACACAAAACACTCATAAATAAAATAAAAATAAATTGTTCATCAAAGATGCTATACTATGCCCATCATCATTACTGCTTTTGTATGATTTATGTTGAGGACTTTATTTAAAGTTCAGTTATGCATCCAGTTGCTGTATTTTATGCTGAATTAGGAGAATAAATATTTCATTTTAATGCTTGTTTGCTTGAAACTTTTACTTTGTAATCCTGTTATAATTAAACTTTCTATTGGAAGTGATCAGCATCAAAATAGTAAGCAAATAGTCTATCTTCTTCATTTTTAAGTGCTTGCAAGCAGTTATGCATGTATGGAATATCCAGTTTTTACTCAGTGCTAGAAAAATGCTTGGCAGTTTATAAGACTTTTTAATAACTCATACCAACAGAAAGATAAGTTACTAATTTAAAGGGAGATAGTCTAATTAAATTACAAATCAAAGAATGAAAAATGCATTTTTAAAGAAAAAAATACTTATTGGGTAATATTTATAGATTAAGGTTAAACTATTTATTTAAAACATGTCATAAATAGCCAAATTTAGAATTTGAATAGTACATTAAATAGAAGATTGAGTTTAGACTAGACATAAAGTAAAGTCAATACATGTCCTGGAGGCAAGATTCACATTAATTTTCATTGTTTGCTAATTAACTGTTTTGTTGTTTCATGACTTCTGACAGACATTAGCTAGCAAAAAACTACCTGGAACAATGATAGCTAATAAAGAAACAATTATTCACCAGAGAAAGGTTAGTGAGTCAGGACCCAGATACAACACAAAATGTATTTTTATTTTCAGGTTTAAACTTTATATAATTTTTAAACTTTTTTGGGGGGAGGGTCTGTAAAGCACAAATGATAGGAAGATCATCCTATAGCTTGCTCTAGTCTATTGAGCTTCTGAGACCTTGCTTCACTTAAACAGCAGAAGCACATTTCGCAGCAGACACTGTGACTTCAGTGAAAGTAAGCTTTCATTCTCCACTTGCCACTGACTGAAATCATTTGGGAAGAGAGTCTCAATGACAGAAATTTAGAATAGCTGCATCTGAAGGCACATCCGTAGGGGATTATCTTGATTACACTACTAATTAGTGTGGAAAAACCCAACTCCTTTCCTGGACCCTATGAGACAGAAAGACCTGGAAGGGTCTGGAGCATCACAAGGAGAACAACAGAACGAAAAAAAAAAATCTGGGCCTAGGGGTGTTTTCTGAGACTGATACTCCAACCAAGGACCATTCATGGAAATAACACAGAGGTAGCTCGTGGCAGCTCAGTCTCCAAAAGAATTCCCTAGTCTCTGACATGATCTCAGTGGCTGGCTCTTTGATCACCTACCCCTTAGAGGGGAGCAGCCTGACCAGGCCACAAGAGGAAGTCTATGAAAGACAGTCCTGATGAGACATGATAGGATAGGGTCAGGTGGAAGGGAAGGTGGACCTCCCCTATCAGTGGACTGGGGAAGGGGCATAGAAGAAGAAGAAGGAGGGAAGGAGGGCAGGATTGGGAGTGGAAGAGGGTGGGGCTACAGCTGGGATACAGAGTGAATAAATTGTAATAAATAAAAAAATTATATTAAAAAATAAAATAATAAAAGTTACACAGAGAAAAAAACAGTATAGATAGTAAGCTGAGTGGTTTGTACTTCATTTCTCTCTCTTCTTGACCGTGGATGGATGTGATACAGCCAGATGCTCCAGTTCTTGTCACCTTGACTTTCAAGCAGAGTGGTCAGACTGTAACCTAGAATTGCACAACAAATTTAATCCTTTCTCAACCAAGTTGCTTTACTTCACAGCAACAGAAGTGAAACTAGAACAATGCTTGGACTCATTTGATAGCGGAATTGAAGCTAATCAAATAAGAGGTGGTTTACGGTCTTTTCCTATCCTCCTACCCCAGTGATATTTTTAGATAGATCTTTACTTTTGCAGTGGGAATAGCTGGGTATTTGATTATTACTGAACCACCACATACTTTTAATGGAAATTCAGTAAAAATCCACAGAAGAATTGTTGTTAGCATTTGGTACATTGATAATAAATTATAGATGTAAGAATTTATAATTCATGCAAATTATACATTTATATAAATGCAAAAAGCCAAAAAGAGTCAAAGGACGTCAGCAGAGAAAGAAACAGTAGAGCCTAGGGAAGAGAACATTAGACTATATAGCTTGTCTGCTTGGAAACTCCCCTTCTATGATGCTTCCTCAATGTTTGGTCCTGGAAATGTTATTCTTTATGTTTCAGTTTTTACACTTAAAATTGTTTTTACATTTTATTTGGGAGGAGTTGAGCATACATAAGTTAGCATTATTTTTTGTAAGAGTTAGGATAAAACTTGGAACAATTTAGTTTCCTACCTGATAATAATATATATAATTTATGGTGAGAACTGGATAATTGTTCCCATACCACATTTCATCAAGATGTGTAATACAGTTTTATATGTGTGGTGCAGTCCCTCTGAAGACTTAACAACCCACAATTGAAGAAGTTTTGGGGAAGTGACTGGATCACAAAGACTCTGATGAGCAGTGTTCATTCCTGGGTGAATTAATAATTTGGCACCATTAGTGTGCAGTAGTAGACACTAGCTGGATGAACTAGGGTACTTCCTGAGGGATATGCCTTATTTCCAATACCATGGTTTCTTTCCCTCTACCTCCTGCATGCAGAGAGGTGAGCAGTTTTCCTCCTCAATTTCCTGTCACCATGATTTGCCTTACCTCTGTTCCAAAAGCAGTGGAGCCAACAGCCAATGTGGATGGAAAACTCTGAAACTGTGATCCCAGAAGAAACCTCCTCCCACATTGCTTTCCTTCCGTGTTCTGTCAAAGTTATGGGAAGTTAGCAGCATAAAATGGTACAGCTATAGGAAAGGGGTCGATATAGGAAGGAAACAGAGATTGTGAAAACAACTATATTTGTATAGAATTTGGTGTGACTTGAATGCCAGAACAGATCTCTGAAAGAAAAAATACAGATATATAAATATAACTAAAAAAAAATCAGCCTGAAGTAAGGTAAAATGATATTGGGTTTACACTTAAAGTATAACAGAAAAATAATTGTTATATATGAAGTAACAACACTGAAAAGCAGAACCCAAGTTGTAAAACTCTCAAAAAATAATACAGTTACATCAGTTTCTGACTTATATAAAATATTTTATATTAAAATAAATAAAAATCTTGAAAAAGACATTATTAAAATTTTACGTGGTGGTCTCAGTCCCTTCTACCAATAATAGAACCCAGGCTCTTTCTTAAACTGTCTTTAGATACTAGTCTTTCTCCTTTAATTATGCCCTTACCTCTTATTTTTGCACAGAGAATATTGACAAGAATACCTTGGATTTCTTAAGTTTCAGATTACTGGTTTGTGAAACAGTTAATTATTGACACTGTTTTAAAACTAGAAAGCAACCAGCAACCACAATAATCGTTTTATTGATTTATTTATTCATCTATTTATTTATCTATTAATTAGTTACATTTTATTAACCCTGTATCTCAGCTGTATCCCGCTCCCTCATCCCCTCCCAAACCCTCCCTCCCGCTCTCATCTCCTCCCTGCCCCTTTCCAAATCTACTGATTGGGGAGGACCTCCTTCCCTTTCATCTGACCCTGTTTTATCAGGTATCTTCAGGACTGGCTGCAAAGTCCTCCTCTGTGGTCTAGCAGGACTGCTCCTCCCATGGGGAGGTGGAAAGGTCAAAGAGCTTACCACTGAGTTCCTGTCCGAAATAGTCCCTGTTCCCCTTACTATGGGAAACCAATTGGTTACTGAGCTACCATGGGCTTCATCCGAGCAGAGGTTCTAGGTTATATCCATACATGGTCCTTGGTGGAGTGTCAGTCTCAGAAAAGACCCCTGTGCCCAGACATATTTGGTCCTTGTGGAGCTCCTATCCTTTCCACGTCATACAAACTCTCCCTTCTTTCATATGATTCCCTGCACTCTGCCGAAGGTTTGGTTATGAATCTTAGTATCTACTTTGATACACTGCTAGGTAGAGTCTCAATGGAATACTACTCAGCAATCAAAAACGAGGAAATCATGAAATTTGCAGGCAAATCGTGGGATCTAGAAAAGATCATTCTGAGTGAGGTATTCCAGAAGGATAAAGACACACATGGTATATACTCACTCATATAGCCCTATAAGATATGATAGACATAATGAAATCTATACACCTAAAGAAGATAAACAAGAAAGAAGACCCTAAGTAAGATGTTCAATACTCACTTAGACAAATGCAAGGCGCATTGGGCGTAGGAGAAAACAAGTAACAGGACAGGAGCCTACCACAGAGGGCCCCTGAAAGACTCTACCTATCAGTGTATTAATCAACAATCTTAATCTCCATATTAAGCATAAATAAAATGACACTCAATGAATACATTATACAAAACTGCATAGCTTAGAAAAGAGCCAACATTTTGATGCTAAGAATTAAAATTCTTATACTTTGTCTACCTACATTAAACTCAAAACCACAATTTAATATCCTACGTTTTCAAGCATGTTCTTTTAATATTAACGTTTTTAATAAAAGTATATATCAGTTTATTGACCACTGTAAATCAGTTCATTGTCCTTTCTGCTTCTTATAAAAAGAAATGTTATTATTGTGGAAGTTTAAAGCACATGTTTATCTTTAATTATGTCTTTCATTCCATTCAGTAGGTCTCAAACTCTATAAACTTTTATTAGCTTTACTGCTGAGTCTTGTTCTCTATTCTTCAGATTATTCTGCATCCTGTACTTCACTGCACTCCATTTTATTCTCTGCATGCTGATTAGTTGTTGGTCTTTGTAGTAATCACTGTCTACTAAAAATGAGGCTTTGCTGATAAAGGTTCAGCGATACACTAATCTGTACTAATAAAAAATGATAAGCTAAGGACCATGCACAGAGATAACCTAGAACCCGTGCACAGATGTAGCCCATGGCTGCTCAGTGTCCAAGTGGGTTCCCTCATAAAGGAAATCTGGGCTATCTCTGACATGAAGTCAGTGGCTGGCTCTTTGATCACCTCCCCATAAGGATGGGAGCAGCCTTACCAGGCTACAGAGGAAGACAATGCAGCCAATCTTGATGAGATCTGACAGGCTAAGGTCAGACTGAAGGGGAGGTGGACCTAACCTATCAGTGGACTGGGGGAGGGGCATGGGAGGAGAAGAGGCTGGGAGGGCAGGATTGTGAGGAGTGAAGGAAAGGGCTACAGCTGGGATACAAAGTGAATAAATTATAATAGATAAAAAATGATAAGCACTTAAGGGGTAGTTTAGTACCTGTCTATGCAGCAGATTTAGTAATAGGTTCTCACCTAGGTCCTATGACCTAGCCAGCTACAGAGTATTGGCCAGAGTATAGTACCAGCATTATATTCAATCAGAAAGTGTGGGGTTGCTCCCATGGCATTCTTGCCACTACTGTACCAGTTGGTACAGGCCAGTGACTGCTATAGTCTGCAGAATTCAGAGCTGAATAACATTATTGATTATTTTTTAATCCTGGTATCATGTATAGGACCCTCACCTACTATGAAAGCTTCTTACCCAAATCAGAATTCTCTTTTATTTATTTATTTATTTATTTATTTATTTATTTATTTATTTATTTATTTACTTATTTATTATATTAATCACAGGTTATTTACTTTGTATCCCAGCCCTAGCTCCCCCCCTCCTTTCCTCTCAATTCCACCCTCCTTCCCTTATCTTCTCCCTGCCCCTTTCCAAGTCCACTAATAGGGGAGGACCTCCTTCTCTTCCGTCTGACTATAGCTTATCAAGTCTCTTCAGGCCTGGCTGCAATGTCTTCTTCTGTGGCCTAGCAAGGCTGCTCCTCCCCTAGGGGGGAGCGAGGGGGGTTTAAAAGCTCGCCATTGATTTCATGTCAGAAATAGTCCCTGTTCCCCTTACTAAAGAACCCATTTGGACACTGAGCTACCATGGGCTAAATCCAAGCAGGGGTTCTAGGTTATATCTATACATGGTCCTTGGCAGAATTCTTATGATGAAATAAAAAGCCACCAAATGTTAGAGTGAATGTGAGGAAAAGGAAACATTTATTCACTGTTGGTTAGAGTGAAAACTGGCATAACCACTACCACAATCAGAGTGCAGTTTCCTATAACAAACTAGAAATAGACCTATCAAATGAGCTCACTATACTACTCCTGAGAATTGTCTTGAAGCACTCCATGTCCTACTGCAGAGATATTTGATCATCTATGTTCATTGCTATTTTATACCTGATAGCCAGGAAACAGAAACAGCTGTTTGTTCATCAGCTGGTAAATGAAAAATGGAAGCATGGTACAGATAAACAACCAGGTATTATTCAGGCATAAATAGAAATGAAATTATATAACTCACTGATAAATGGATGGAGCTAAGAATAGTCATTTTTAGTGTGGTGACTAACATAAAAGACTTTTCAAAAGGCCAAATGGAAACCTACTATTGTGGAAACTTCCACAAGTGTATATCTATATATACACTTATAAAAGGAGTTTAAATGAACTGACCATATAATAGCAGGGGCACACCTCTCTCAGACAGGACAGTCTATCAGGTGAAAAGACCACTGCTAATTACAGGTCACTTCTTTAGTGGGACCTAAATTACAGGTTCATTAGTGGGACCCTGTAGATCCCCAGGCATTTTAGGCTATTGCTATTGCTCATGGAGTTACCTTTCAGAACTTGATAATAAAAATATCTTGCAGACATACTACGATATATTACCTGAAGAAATCAAGGTGATACAGACTGCAACGCTTCACCTCTAAAAACGAGTCCCTCTCTTGATTCTTCAGGTGTCATTTTGGATCCTCTCTTAAAAAATTACTTTTCATCTGTTATATATATATTTTTTTTATTTTTATAATGACCAAAGACACCAAATGCAATGCTTCAGTTCTTATTATTGTCTTTTTATCATTCATAAGATAATCATTAGGAACTCAGAAGTTTGAGAGTTTGACTTTCCATGACTAGATTTGTTAGAGGACACTTACCCTCTTTGAAAATAAAAACCGTCTATTGATCTGCATACTCCTAAGACCGTCTCCAGAACTACATAATCTGAACCCAATTATCAGCTTTGAGACAAGGTGCACAACTCTGACAAATTTGTTTCTCCAGATAAAATCTTCTGAAACAATGAACAGCATTATGGTATTCATTTCAATGTGTTTGTGAAAACTGAGTGGGGTGATGAAGTTACAGTCCTCATCTGTGTCATGTAATAGTATGAGCAATAGGAAACTCATTTCTATGAGAAACCCAGGGGGCTATGGTATGGAAACTTCTTAGAAAATTAAACCACACTCATCTTCTTGCATAACACCCATACATCACAGGTAAATATTAGCCATAAGAATAGTTCCTTTATTATTATGATCTCTGAGTCTGTATGCTGAAGGTAGGCATTATTTTGTAAATTTTACCAAAGAATTTCAAAGAAGAAATCACTTCACAGATACGTAGCTTATTTACCCTCAGTTTTCCAACTTGTGTCTGGAAGCTGGTTTTCCAGTAAATGTTCTGCTTCAAAAAGGATCTCAGAATGTCTGCTGTTTGACTATTTTATTTTATTTTATTTTATTTTATTTTATTTTATTTTATTTTTTCACAGTATTCTTTTTTCTTGCCTTCTTCAGTAAAATCAGAGGGGAGACTGGAATGAAAATGGTCAGAAGCAGTTCACATTTTTCTATAATCTGTTACAGGTGTTTGGGATGTTCTTTCTACTCAAAACAGAATACTTACTTTCTTAAATTTAAACACAGATGTTTGGAGATTTCATGGCTTTCTAATGAGAATCCAAGATATTCCCCAAACAATTATACATATTCTCTATACCTTTGAAAACTTTGATATGTTCAATTCTTTTTGGTTCATGTGTAGTAAAAAAACAGCCATGTTTTATATATCATTATGTTTTAATATTAAAAACATTCATTGTAAATGTTTCTTATTATGTGATTTTAAAAGCATATAAATAGTAAAGTAGAAATCCATTGAAAAATAAAAGAAAGCATTAGATACAAGATTTTCAGATGGACTCTATAAAATATGGTAGGATAATGAAAGAAGGAAAAAATCTATTTGTTATGACTTGGACTTCTTCCTTTCCAAGTTGTATCCCCTTGATCTCTTTTAGTTGTCTTATTGCTCTAGCTAGGACTTCAAGTACTATGTTGAAGAGATAGGGTGAGGGTGGGCAGCCTTGCCTTGTCCCTGATTTCAGTGGGGTTGATTTAACTTTCTCTCCATTTAGTTTAATGCTGGCTATAGGCTTGCTGTAAGTTGCCTTTACTATGTTTAGGTATATGTCTTGTATCCCTGATATCTCCAAAATTTTATTTTATTTTATTTTATTTTATTTTGTTTTATTTTATTTTGTTTTATTGAGTTTTTAAAAAATACCTTTGCAGCCCTGCTAGGCCACAGAGGAGGACTTTGCAGCTATTCCTGAAGATACCTGATAAAACAGGGTCAGATGAAAGGGGAGGAGGTCCTCCTCAATCAGTGGACTTGGAAAGGGGCAGGGAGGAGATGAGGGAGGGAGGGGGGGATTGGGAGGGAATGAGGGAGCGGGATACAGCTGGGATACAAAGTTAATAAAATGTAACTCAAAAAAAAAGGTAAATAAAAATAAAATAATTAAAAAACAATCTTTATTTATTACAATTTATTCACTTTGTACCCCAGCTGTAGACCCTTCCCTTTCCCTTCCCAAGCCCTCCCTTCCTCCTTCCCTCCCTCTCTCCCTTTTCCCCTCCCTCTTCTCCTTTCATAGCTCTCCCCTAGTCCACTGATAGGGGAAGTCCTCCTCCCCTTCCATGTGACCCTAGTGGGTGTTGGCTTTTGTCAAATGCTTTTCAGTGTCTGAGGAGAAGATCATTTGTGTGTGTGTGTGTGTGTGTGTGTGTGTGTGTGTGTGTTTCCTTCTTTCAGTTTGTTTATATGGTGAATTACATTGATGGCTTTCCTTATATTGAGCCTCCCCTGCATACCTGAGACGTAGCCTATCTGGTTGTGGTGGATGATATCTTTGATATGTTCTTGGATTAGGTTTGCAAGTATTTATTGAGTATTTTTGTGTCAATATTCATAAGCAAGATTGCTCTGAAGTTCTTTGTCTTTATTGGTTTACATATTAAAATGGCTTCATAGAATAAGGTTGGTAATGTTCTTTCTGTTTCTATTTCATGGAACAGTTTAAAAAGTATTGACTTTAGCTCTTCTTTGAAGGTCTGTTAGAATTCTGCATTGAAACCATCTGGCCCTGGGCTTTTCTGAGACATAACCAAACTTTGGACAGAGTGCAGGGAATCTTATGGAAGAAGGGGAGATAGAAAGACCTGGAAGAAGATCAACAGAACCAAAGAATCAACCCGGGGGGTCTGCAGAGACTGATGAACCAAGCAACGACCATGCATGGATAAGACCTAACCCCCTGATGAGCAGCTCAGTCTCCATGGGGATTCTCTAGTAAAGGTAGCAGGGGCATGAACTCAGTTGCCTGCTCTTTGATTACTTACTCCTGGTGAGATGGCATTACTAGGCCACACATAAAGAGGATCCAGCCAGTCCTGATGCGACCTGATAGGCTAGGGTCAGATAGTAGGAGAGGAGCACCTTCCCTATCAGTGGACTAGGAAAGGAGCATGGGGTGGGGGAAGAAAGAGGGAGGGTAGGACTAGGAGGAGATGAGGGAGGGGATTACAACCAGGATAAAAAGTGAATATATTGTAATAAATAATAAAAAAATAAAAATAAAAGAAATTAACAATCGGCTAAGAAGTTAAAAAGTTATGACTTTAATATAAAAATAAAAATTTAATAAAAAAGTTATGACTTAAGTACAGTTAGATATTTTTATTATCTCAGACTTTAGAATCTATGGAGTTGTTTTTTTCAGAAGTTGAGTTTTTTTTTGTAAACATGAGTTTATATTAATCCCCAGATAATGCAACTTATGCTGGTAAGCATAGCAATAAAAATATAAAGTGTTCTCTTTATCCCCAAGGTAGCACTTACATGAATTTATTTCTTCAGGTATGATCTTCTGTTGGACAGTTCCTGCTTTAGTAATGTTAATGATTACTGGGTTAAGTTGGTATTGACCAACTTTATTTATCTATAGAATCTATTTATCTATAGAGTTATTGTTTTTTCATTGGTATCAAAGAAAAATTTTGGAGAAGGTCTTTTGAGACTACCCAAGCATTTTTCTCCTCAAAGTTCACACTGATAACTTTAGCATACATGGGTGGAGTTTGTAGTGATATTACTATGGGTTGATCAGCTCTTAGCAATAGTTAATTTTCAAACACCGCATGGCATGAGAAGGCCCACAGAGGCAAGAATATGGTACTAGATTTACCGGACCTAGAGCTACAGTTGGAACAGAAGTGTGGGTGCTGTGTGTGTGTGTGTGTGTGTGTGTGTGTGTGTGTGTGTGTGTGTGT
>NW_026585689.1:1930800-1954361 GCF_907164565.1 Psammomys obesus | reverse complement strand
TGTGTGTGTGTGTGTGTGTGTGTGTGTGTGTGTGTGTGTGTGTGTGTACACGTGCAAATGGACATAAACTCATGCAGGCACATACACATACTCATATATATATACACACAATTAAAAAATACCTTTAGATCAATTAAAAAAACTTTTCAAAATGTTATTTCTTTTTTTTTAATGGCTACCCTAGTGATATTAAGCTCAATGTTTTTTTTTAAGATTTACTTTATTTTTAATTATATGTACATGTGGTGGAGGACGCATACATGTGTGAGGATGGATGACTACAGACAGCAAAAGAGAATACTGGATCTCCTGGAGTGGAGGATATAGGTGATTATAAAATACCCAGTGTGGGTACTAGAAACAAAATTTGAGTCTTCTAGAAGGCATCTCATGATCTCTTAAATGATGAGCCATTGCTCTAGTCCCTCTGGGTGTTTTAGTGAGAATTACACGAGAAACTGTACTTCAAGTTCTTTGCTTTCTCATGCCATGTGGAAAGGAGTCTAGACTGGCTTCTCCTTCAGTACATAACCAAAGATGTGCTGGAACTTCTGATCCTCTGCCCACAACTTCTGAGTAGCAGGATGACAGGAGTGTGGTTGATTATTTAGGGTTGTGACTTTCTAGTTCCACGGTGTACACATATGATCTATGTTAAATGGGTCTTGTAGATGAACATAAAGGGGCTGGAGAGAGAGTCTAAGAGTGCTGACTGCCCTTTCAGTAGTTCGGTTCCCAGTGCTTTAATTATGAGTAAAAACAAAAAGAAATAGAAATCAAGAGACATGGAGTAAAATATTTGATGAGTATGCTTCAAAAGTGTCATGAAGGAAAGGAGAGTGAAAAGTCATAACTGTGGGATCCAGGGTGTAATCCTGGAATAGAAAGAGGTGTATGGAAACAGAGATTGGCCAGGAAGACGGTGAAATTTCAATAAAGCCAATAGGCTAATTCGTGGCATTTTATCAATATTAGTTTCCTAATTTTAATAATTGTACTGTTATTATATTTGATGTTAATAATAGGAAAAGCTAAGTGAGAATTATAAGGAATGCGACTATTTTTTTTTTTTGCAACTTTCAAGTAGATATAAAGTTCATTTACAAGTGAATATTTGAAAGTGAAGATCCTAACATTTTGGGATTCCTTAGTCTAGTCAGGGTGGGGAGGAGTTTTCTGTGACTTAAGTCCCTTCCTTTCTTTTCTCTAGAGTATTTTGACCAAATTAGATATTTTCTCACTTAGTAAAGAGAGCAAGCAATTTGCTAGTGTTAAATTCTAGGTTATTTAAAAATAGTAGAAACGTATATTATATGTCTAGTATCCACTTATGAGTGAGTATATACCATGTGTGTTTTTCTGTTTCTGGGATATCTCACTCATGATGATCTCCCACCATTTCCCTGCAAATTTCATGATTTTCTTGTTTTTAATTGCTGAGTAGTATTCCACTGTGTAATTGTGTACCACAATTTCTGTATCCATTCCTCAGTTGAGGCACATCTGGGTTGTTTCCAGATTCTGGCTATTACAAATAAAGCTACTACGAACATGGTTGAGCAAATGTCCTTGTTGTGTACTTGAGCATCTTTTGGATATATGTCTAGGAGTGGTATAGCTGGATCTTGAGGAAGCACTATTCCTAAGCACCAGATTGATTTCTAGAGTGGTTGTACAAGTTTAAAGTTCCATCAGCAATGGAGAAGGGTTCTCCTTTCTCCATATCTTCTCCAGCATGTATTGTCACTTGAGTTTTTGATTTTAGCCATTCTGATGGGTGTAAGGTGAAATCTCAGGGTCATTTTTATTTGCATTTCCCTGATGATTAAGGGCATTGAGCATCTCTTTACGTGTTTCTCTGCCATTCTATATTCCTCTACTGAGAATTCTCTGTTTAGCTCTCTACCCCGTTGTTTAACTGGATTACTTGATTTGTTGCTTTTTATTTTTTGAGTTCTTTTTTATATTGTAGATATTAGCCCTCTGTCAGATATAGGGTTGGTGAAGATCCTTTCCCAGTCTGTAGTCTGTCATTTTGTCCTGATGACAGTGTCCTTTGCTTTACAGAAGCTTTTCAGATTCATAAGGTCCCATTTATTGATTGTTGATCTTAGAGCCTGTGCTGTTGGTGTTCTGTTCAGGAAATTATTTCCTGAGCCAATGAGTTCAAGGCCCTTCCCCACTTTTTCTTCTAACAGATTTAGTGTGTCTGGTTTTATGTTGAATTTACTGATCTGTACACCTAAATATGAGAAGCAAGAAGGAGGACCCTGGGTAAGATGATCAATCCTCACTCAGGAAAGCAAATGATGGGCATCGGAAGAGGGAGAAAACAGGGAACATGACAGGAGCCTACCACAGAGAGACTCTGAAAGACTCTACCCAGCAAGCTATCAAAGCAGATGCTGAGACTCATAACCAAACTTTGGGCACAGTATAGGAAGTCTTATGAAAGAAGGGGAGATAGAAAGACTTGGAGGGTTCAGGAGCTCTACAAGGAGAGCAACAGAACCAAAAAATCTGGGCATAGTGGTCTTTTCTGAGACTGATACTCCAACCAAGGATCATCTAGAACCCTTGCACAGATGTAGCCCATGGCAGCTCAGTGTCCAAGTGGGTTCTCCAGTAATGGGAACAGGGACTGTCTCTGACATGAACTCAGTGGCTGGTTTTTAGATCACCTCTCCCTGAGGGGGAAGCAGCCTTTCCAGGCCACAGAGGAAGACAATGCAGCCAGTCCTGATGAGACCTGATGGGCTAGGGTCAGATGGAAGGGGAAGAGGACCTCCCCTATCAGTGGACTTGGGGAGGGACATGGGAGATGAGGGAGAGAGGGTGAAATTGGGAGGGGACAAATGAGTGGGCTACAGTTAGGATGCAAAGTGAATAAACTATAATTAATAAAAATAAATTTTAAAAATACTTTAAACAATAGTAGAAACCTTCTTAAAAAATACTCTTTCAACACATTATTAATACATGGATCCTAGACAGAATTGAACACCAGAGCCAGAAGCTGATTGAATTTTATCACTCAGTTAAATTAATATTTAGAAATACTACCAGTCTTAAGAAGACCAACAGAGTCAACAAACCTATACCCATGGGAGCTTACAGAGGTGGAAACACCAACCAAATAGCATGCATGGAGTGGACCTAGGCCCATACACATATATAACCAGTGGGCAGTTTGATCTTAATGTGGGTCTCCTAATAAGTTGAGCAGATGCTGTCTATGACATGGACTCTGTGGCCTGCTTTTGATCACTTCCCCCAGTGGGGCTCTCTTGCCTGGCCTCAGTGGATGAGGAGGAGCTTAGTCTTGATTTAACTTAATATACTGGGGTGGGTTGCGGGAGGCCTTTTCAGGAGACAAGCAGGGGTGTAGGGGAAAGAAGGGAGGGAGGGTCCAGAAGGAGAAGAGGGAAGAAGTTATGATCAGGATGTAAAGTGAATATATAAATTAAAATAAATTAAAAATTTTAAAAAATACTACCAGTCAAGTCTACCTAATCAATATCACAATTTCTATTCAAGTTTATCTCAGGTATTTCCAGTAGGAGCATGTCATTTGCCGTAGCCTATCAAGTTAACAAGGCAGCTTTAGAGCTAAAATACCATTGTTAAGACTCTCCTATTCACTCCACTGTGACCTAGCAACCTTAACTCCCAGCAACTTGAGGGTAGAAATTGTGGGAAATTTTCAAGTTCCATTAAATCTCTCTATAAATCTGTGGATTAAGATGAAAGAATGCACGGAAAGAAAGGCTTTCAGAAAGAAAAGTCTGCAAGAGACTTAGCCCGAGGCCTAGAAACTCCTGCAGGACAATGTGATACCACCCAGGAAATAAAATCCGTCCTCAGTGAGAGCCGGAGAAATTAAAAACAACAGCCAGGAAGATTGGGGCATGAATTGAGTTCAAGTCAGTTCACAAATAATCGAGGCAATAAATATTTTAAAAATCTATTAGGAAGCAGGATTCTTCTTTGCTTCCTCATGGCTCCTCACTGCTCCTATAGCCTCAGGCAATTAATTATCTTTGTCTTTTAATGTTCCTAGTGACCTAATATCACTTAACACTATTGTTTTTAATAATTATTATTTTACATTATAGAAATCTGATAAATGTATCATTAGTGCATAAAACATTGTAAATTCTTCAATGAAAAGCAGAAGTCTTTACTTACTCTCTAGGCAGAAAGCAGCCTCTAACGTTTTGGGAAAAGTGAAGAAATTCTATACGCACTTTTGGTTTCAAGTTTTTACTAAGTAAGAGAAAAATCTGAAAATATTCTTCAGCGTACCAAACTAGAAGAATAATACTTCCTCGTTTCTTCTCATCAAATAATAAAAGAAATAATAATGAGAAATAAGTCTATGGCTTCTCCACTCAGAATTCTGGTCTTTGATCAGAATGATCTTAGGTATAATGGCTGAGTTGAAAACCTCAGTGAGCTCACAAGACAGCTTCAAGCCATGATAATGCGTGTGTCTGCATAGATTCCTGTGTGTTCTTTACTCTCCCAGTAGCATTAGCAAAGAGGTGAGAGAGAAAATGCTGCAGCTGAAAGAGGGTGTTTGAGAATATGAAAAAGAGCCCTCCACAGCAAACTCATCTCTGCAAACAAGTTCCTTGGAAATTCCGGGGACTTCACATTTTCCTATCCAAGGCAGAAGCCAAGCCTGTCAGGGAGAACAGTGATAGAATATATAAATCTCGTGCCAAATAATGTTTAAAGCCAGATACTTTTCCGGGGTGTGGACAGTGGTAGGGCTCAGAATGATGATGCTACAACTCCGGAAATAGAATAGATTACCTTTATCCCCAGGTTATACATCTTCCTATATTTGAAATCATTTATTAGACATGGACAGAAATGATTCTCCCTATAACTTCCTAAGAACAGATTTTCTTGAGTTAGGGCTAAAAGGCTCTTCAGGGTCACTGGTGGTCATTTTTTCATATTACATCCATATTTATCTCTTCCTATACTTTCGAAGGAGATTTGGCAGCAAACTAAGGTGTCTTTTTTTCTCTATTTTTTGATCTGAATAAAATTATATTCATTCTTTTTTTCCTTTATTAATTACACTTTATTCACTTTGTATCCCCCCCCTGTGGTTCTCTCCCTCCCATCCCAATCCCTCCCTTCCTCCACCCTCTGCATGCATGCCCCTCCCCAAGTCCACTGATAGGGGAGGTCTTCTTTTCCTTCCTTCTCATCCTAGTCTATTAGGTCTCATCAGGAGTGGCTGCATTGTCTTCTTCTGTGGCCTGGTAATGCTGCTTCCCCCTCAGGGGGAGGTAATTAAAGAACAGGCCAATCAGTTCATGTCAGAGATAGTCCCTGTTCCTATTACAATGGAACCCACTAGGATACTGAACTGCCATGGGCTACATCTGTGCAGGGGTCTTAGGTTATCTCCATGCATAGTCCTTGGTTGGATATCAGTCTCAGGAAAGACCCCTGTGCTCAGATTTTTTTGGTTCTGTTGCTCTCCTTGTGGAGTTCCTGTCCTCTCCAGATCTTACTGTTTCCCACTTTTTTTCCTAAGATTCCCTGCACTTTGTCCAAAGGTTGCCCATAAGTCTCAGTATCTACATTGATAGTCTGTAGGGCAGAGTTTTTCAGAGGTCCTCTGTGTCAGGCTCCTGACTTATTCCCTCTTTTCTCCTTCTTCTGATGTCCAGCCTCTTTGCCTTTCTGAATAGGAATTGAGCATTTTAGCAAGAGTCCTGCCTCTTGATTAGTTTCTTTAGGTGTACAGATTTTAGTAGGTTTATCCTATATTATATGTTTATATGAGTGAGTATATACTGTGTGCATTTTTCTGCTTCTGGGACATCTCACTCAGGATGATCTTTTCCAGATCCCACCATTTACCTGCAAATTTCATGATTTCCTTCTTTTTTATTGCTGAGTAATATTCCATTGTGTAGATACACCACAATTTGTGCATCCATTCCTCCACTGAGGGACATCTGGGCTGTTTCCAGCTTATGGTTATTACAAATAAGGGTGCTACAAACATGGTTGAGCAAATGTCCTTATTGTGTACTTGAGCCTCTTTTGGATATATGCCTAGGAGTGTTATGGCTGGATCTTGAGAAAGCACTATTCCTAGGTGTCTGAGGAAGTGCCAGATTGATTTCCAGAGTGGTTGTACAAGTTTACATTCCCACCAGTAGTGGAGAAGGGTTCCCCTTTCTCCACAACCTCTCCAGCATGTGTTGTCCCTTGAGTTTTTCATCTTGGCCATTCTGATGGGTGTAAGGTGAAATATCAGGGTCGTTTTGATTTGTATTTCCCTAATGGCTAATGAGGTTGAAAATTTCTTTAAGTGTTTCTCTGCCATTTGATAGTCTTCTGCAGATAGTTCTCTGTTTAGCTCTGTTCCCCATTTTTTAATTGGATTACTTGGTTTGCTGCTTTTGAGAAAGAAATTTGGGCAACAGCACCCTTCATAATAGCCACAAATGACATAACATACCTTGGTGTAACCCTAATGAAGCAAGTCAAAGAATTGTATGAAAAAAATTTCAAGTCTCTGAAGAAAAAATTAGCAGAAGATATCAGAAGATGGAAAGATCTCCCATGCTCATGGCTTGGCAGGATTAACATAGTAAAAATGGTCATCTTACCAAAAGCAATCTACAGATTCAATGCAATTCCCATCAAATTACTAACACAATTCTTTACAGACCTGGAAAAAAATTCTTAACTTCATATGGAATAACCTATATGAAACCCAGAATTGCTAAAACAATCCTCTACAATAAAAGATCTTTTGGAGGTATCTCCATCCCTGATCTTAAGCTGTACTATAGATCAACAGTTATAAAAACTGCATGGTACTTGCATAGAAACAGAATGGTGGATCAATGGAACCGAAAAGAAGACCCAGAAATAAACCCACACACTTATGGACACCTGATCTTTGACAAAGATGCCAAAACCATTCAATGGAAAAAAGGCAGCATCTTCAACAAATGGTTCTGGTCTAACTGGATATCTACATGTAGAAAATGAAAATAGATCCATATTTATCACCCTGCACAAAACTGAAGTCCACGTGGATCAAAGACCTCAACATAAAACCAGACACATTAAATTGGGTAGAAGAAAAAGTGGGGAACAGCCTAGAACTCATTGGTACAGGAGGCAACTTCCTGAACAGAACACCAACAGCACAGGCTCTAAGAGCAACAATCAATAAATGGGACCTCATGAAACTGAAAAGCTTCTGTAAAGCAAAGGACATCATTATGAAAACAAAACGACTGCCTACAGATTGGGAAAGAATCTTTACCAACCCTTTATCTGACAGAGGGGCTAATATCCAGTATATATATTTGAGTTTTTAATGACATTGTTTTTTGTTGATAATTGGAAGTGGTAGATGTGAGTTGATGAACTGGGATCTTATTATTTTTTTCCTTCTCTCATTAAATACATCGGAAACATAGCCTCCCTTCACTCCCTGTCCTCTTTTTAACCCACCCCAACCTACGCTTTCTCTCAGATCCATGGCTGCTCCATTTTTCTTCAGAAAAGAACATGCCTCCCAGTAATAACAACTGAACATGGCATAATAAGATGCAATAGGACTAGGTATAAATCCTCATAGCTAGGCAAGATGAGGAAACCCAGTAGAAGAAAAAGGGTCCATGATTAGGCAAAGGAGTCAGAGACACCCCCACTCCCACTGTTAGAATTCCAGCAGAAAACCCAAGCTAAGCAACAGTCAACCCCGATCCAGAAATTCAAACATTGATAAGTACTCATAAGTGCATATTAACTTTTAGGTAAAGGGTAATCAAACTATAGTCCACAGACTCAGAGAAGTCCTATAAAAAGAGATATCTGTGGCTACCACAGATATCCTTAGGAATAGGAAATAAAATAGATTTTGTGGGTGGGACTGCTGACAGTTGGGGATGGAGATAGGAGAGATCAGGTGGGAGAGGGAAGGACAGAGGGAGAGAGTATTGAGAGAAACAAGTGGAATAGGTGGGAACAGATGTGGAAACCTAGTGCAGTGAAAACTTTCTTGAACCTATGAGAGTGACCCTAGGGAGGACTCCTAGTAATGGGGATATGAAGTCTGAACAGGCCATCTTCTATAATCAGGCAAGGCTTCCAGTGGTGAGAGTGGAACACCAACTGGGCCACAAAACCTTTACCTCACAACCTCTTCGGTGTGCACAGGGTCAGTGTTGCCTCAGAGCTTGTGAGAGTGGCTGACGAACTGTCTGAGGACTAAGCCACGAGAGGCAGCCCATGCCTAACACTGCCTAGACGGCCAGTGGCTGGAAACTAGTTAGCTCAGAGATCTGAAGCAAAACATAACATGACTAACAATAACAACAACAAAAAAAGTCAATGACGTGGCTCCTAATGATTTCTGATATACTCAGAAATCAGTACCTAGCCCAACCTTCATCAGAGAAGCTTCCTCTAGCAGCCAATGGGAACAGATGCAGAGACCCATAGCCTAATGGCAGAAGCTTAGGGGAACCCTCCAGAAGAGGAGGAGGAAGGATTGTAGGAACTTGAGGGGTTGAGAACACCAGGACAACATGCCCACACAATCAACTAAACAGGACTCATGGGGACTCAGAGACTGAAGCAGCAATCAGGAAGTCTGCATGCGTCTGCTCTAGGTCTTCTGCAAACTAGGATATCTTAACAAAATCTCTCTCTCTCTCTCTTTGTGTGTATGTGTGTGTGTGTGTGTGTGTGTGTGTGTGTGTGTGTGTGTATGATGTATAGCGCTCAACATCAACCTGCACCTACTTGGAGGAAACAACTATGCTCCTAACATATTGTTATTCTATAAGAGTAAGTAGGTCTTCAGTAAAAACTGGGATCATTAGTAAATTTTCTTTCTCTAAACTTGCTCAAATTTCCACATGAAAATAGAAATCTAAGGACTGAGATCCACAGGGAAATCATCTAGTTAGAAAAAGAATTTTTTTTTAAAAAAAAAATGGTTTCTGGATACGTTTTTGTTCTTCAAGTGGACTCACCCATTGATTCACTTTGTATTCTTGTTCTATCACATTTTCAATATTATTTGCCAGTCATTTTACTCACATTAATGATAAAATCACACCTCATAACTTCTCAGTTTTCTAATCAGTAATCAGCAACCCAGACATTATATCCTGGAGAGGCAGCCCTGGCATTATCTTCAAGCTTGGAAAACTCAATATCAGGTTCCTCTCTAGATCTGCCAAGTCTCCATTTTAATAAAAAGATCCTGTGGCATTCTTTTGTGTGATAAGTCTTAAGAGGCGCTGTCTTTCCGTATTGGAACTGATGAAAGATGTCTGCTTTCCCTTGACATTTGGTGGTTTTGGTTGTCTTTTGATTATCGTCGGTTGAGCACCAAATTATGATGTATCAGCCTCAATACAGAGGTTCTTCAAGGAATATGCTGTATATTGGAGACACACAGAACATCTGGTGAGAAAGAAGCATGCTATAGAAAAGTACTCACATGTTTAAAGCTGTGGCAAGAAAAAGTTGTTAAACAGGGAGACTTGGGATACAGGGTTCATTGATCTTGGAGAGCTGTAGCAGGAGTTGATTGCAGGTCACTGTTTGGGGGTTCTGTTGGGTGTATGCTCTAGAAAGACTATTACCTGGATTGTTACTTTCTCAAAGACCATTAAAGATAAAGTAGGTCACAGAAATGTGTGCATGTGTGCAGAACATGGAAAGCATGTGGCTGCATGTAGAATATGAATGTATCCTTTTTTTGTTTCTTTTTTTTATTAATTACACTTTATTCATTTTGTATCCCCCCATAAGCGCCTCCCTCTTCCCCTCCCAATCCCACCCTCCCTCTCCTTTCTGCATGCATGTCACTCCTCAAGTCCACTGATAGGGGAGGTTCTCCTCTCCTTTCTGATCTTAGTCTATCAATTCTCACTTAAAATATTATTTTAGGGGGATCGTAGATCAGTGTCCCAGAAGCTGTACACAATCCCTCAGTCATTTTTTTTTCAATATTGAAATTTACCTGTATTGAGAAGAATATTTTGTTCTTCATATTTGTAATTTTTACATTGGTATATAAAGTGTACATATTTACATAGTAGTTATTAAGGTTTACAACTTAAGATCACACCACAAAGAATTTTATAAAAAGGAACCTCCCAATCAGATGTGTAAATGTTTCACCCTAAACATTTTTTTTTGAGGCAAGAACTATGCCTCATAGTGTGAGCTTCAAGTTACAAGTTGATAACAAAGTGGCATTTAAACAAATTTGCAATGAGTTATTCTGCTTAATTAAGGTGATGAGATATTTTCATATGGTTAAGGTAACAAATGATCAGGTAGATCTTGTGAAATAAACTTCCTAGATAAATATTGCTCCTCAAATGTGTGAGGATTCCCTGTACCCAAGGCTTAGCTGTACCACTTATCCAAAGTGAAGAGTAAACAAAGAAAATGTAAAAAACAATGTAACAAACACCATGGATATCTGAGTTGTATGGGAGGTGAGGATACAGGATGAAGATGAAAATGAGAAGGAAAACAAGAATGCAAAGGGATGGGTGCAAAGAAACTTGGACGGGGATAGTATTAAAGATCCTGTGAGGAGGTGATAATGCTTGAAGTGAGAGAGACCCAAAGAAAGAGGGTGGCCCAGGGAGGCTTCAAGCACAAGGACTCTGCTGCATTTGAGGAACAAAAGTTATCTCAGACGTTTATTTCACAGGGTCTGCCTGAAGATTTACCTGAAGATGTGTGAGAATGTCTCAGCAGCTTAATAATGTGATACAGTTTCAGGCCTTTGAGTATGTGTTATGTACAGAACAACAATTCTATGCATCTTCGCACATATTATGTTGATTTCTTTCTGTAGGGTGGTAATTTGCTTTCAGAAGAAAGAAGCAGGTAATGGTGTCTGGCCTGTGACTAAGAATCTACAGCCTGGCATTCTTTGCAGGGAACTGTAGGGAAGCGTTTTAGAACAACATGAAAATTACGGCTCTCTTAAAAAAAAAAAAATCAAACAAAGAAACGAACTGAGTATCATAATGCTTTTCTATCTATAGCTGCATTTTTCTCCCATGATCTTTTAGGTCCTAGGCATTGTTCTATCTGTTTCTAAATTTTATATTCAGATTGTTTCATTAATTATGATGCTCATTCTTAACATTGAGTCATGTAGACAACCATATGGCATAACATTAATAATGGTAATTTCTTGTACTGGATGATTTAATTGCTCTTTAATTATGACTTAGATAAATCATTGTAGAATTGTCAGAAACTAGAATAATTTAGTTAATTAAAAAATCAAAAACACATTGTCCGATACTCATGTACCTGGCACATATGTGCCAACCTCAACCCCTTCTAAACTTTGATTGGTTGCTTTATACTTCTTATTTTTTGAAGGAATAAAATATTGGTAGACAGTTTTCCCTCAGGGAGAGCAAATACTATTTATTTATTTCTCATACAGAATACTCTGGATTAACTTTTGAGTTCTCTGGTTCTTGGTTTGATAAGAAATGTGTTCAAGTTATTTTATCCCATTTCTATTTGTACTAGAAATCCATTGCCAGCAAAAAGCTGCATTTATTACTTCGTTGTTTAAGACAATAATTGCTGTAATCATTATTTAACATGTTAGTTATTTGTCTCATTGCTACTAAAGGCACCTTAAAGAAGGAATGTCGTATTTGATTCACAGTTTGGTGGTTCAGACTATCAACTCAGAGAAGCTGAGGCAGAAGTTGAGTATTTAATTTCGGTGAGCTGCAGAGGAGAACATGTGTTCTTAGTTTAGGGGTGGAGGAGTCTGTGGATGTTTGCTAGGCTCATCTGATTTATGGTATAATTTACCAAAATCCAGTAATTTTCTGTTTAGTTTCATCTCACTGACCTCTCTCTTGGTGAGGGTGGGGTACTGGATCCCCTCAATATCACTGTATTGGGGTTAGTTTGTGTTTTAAAATCACGAGGTTTTAAAATGGAGTTTCCTGTATCTGTGTTTGGTGAGCACACATTGTGAATCATGACGAATTCCTGTGTCATTCCCTTTGCAAATGTGACACACTTCTTTATCCCTTCTTTTTTATTTTGTATTTTTTAATTATTATTTTTTTACACTTTATTCACTTTGTATGCCCCTATAAACCCCTCCCTCCTCCCCTCCCAGTCCCACCCTCCCTCCCCGTTCTTCACGCATGCCCCTCCCCAAGTCCACTGATAGGGGAGGTCCTCCTCTCCTTCCTTCTGATCTTAGTCTATCAGATCACATCAGGAGTGGCTGCATTGTCATCTTCTCTGGCCTGGTAAGGCTGCTCCCCACTTAGGGGGAGGTGATCAAAGAGCAGGCCAATCAGTTCATGTCAGAGGCAGTCCCTCTTCCCATTACTATGTAACCCACTTAGACACTAAACTGCCATGGATTACATCTGTGCAGGGAATCTAGGTTATCTCCATGCCTGGTACTTGGTTGGAGTATGGGTCTCTGGGAAGACCCCTGTGTTCAAATCTTCTGGTTCTGTTGCTTTCCTTGTAGGGTTCCTGTCCTCTCCATAACCTACTATTTCCCACTTCTTACGTAAGATTCCATGCACTCTGCCCAGCAGTTGGCCATAAAGTCTTAGCATCTGCTTTGATAGTCTGCAGGGCAGAGTCTTTCAGAGGTCCTCTGTGGCAGGTTCTTTATCCCTTCTAACTAGATTTTATTTAAATATTTTATCAGATATCAGAATAGTTCCATCTGCTTGTTTCCTGTATCCATTTACTAGGAACACCCTTTTCCATCTTTTGACTTGAAAGTGCTGTCTATTACTTATGACAAGATGAGTTGCATGGGGACAACCAAAGGGTTGCATGCCTATCCCAGAGTCAGGAATCGTTTTGGAAGAGAGAACAGAGGGACTGCAAGAGCCAGAGGGGAGCACATCTGCGATGCCAAAGTGTTCCCTGTACATGACAGTGCTATTGCTACTGAGTTCACAACAGCCATGACTGCTTACACAGGTCCAGCCTCTCCCGGCGTCGTTGCAGATGGGCCGCATGAAGTCCCTCTTTTAGCTGAGAAGCTATTGGAAATTGATGGCTGCCGGGGGAGGCAGAGTCATTTTCTTTCAGAAATATACCCCTTAGGAGGGTCCACACGGTCTTACTGATGGTCCCACATCCGTGAACATATAGAGAGAACCAAGCAGACTTAGTATGTTTTTAAAAGAGCGCACTGATGAGGAGGTAATAGTGGGATGAAGAATAAGGAATACATTGGAGGGGAAAGATAAGAGGTTGGTTTTGTCAGAACACATAAATTCTTAATAAAAAAGCAACCAAAATTTTTAAAAGGATATGGATATAAAATCCACATAAAAACATGGGAAAAGAAATGGCAAGAGGCTGAGATAACCTACTGAGCACAGTTTGCACTTAATGTAAGTAAGTTTGGAAACAGGAAGATGTAGACGAGTAAATACTTCTGTGAGAGAAAAAGAATTGAAATAATACAAGTTATTAAATGAAAATAGTGAATTAAAAAAGACAGTTGTAAACATTTACATGTTATAAAAGGCTCCTGGTTATTATTTCAGGCAGGAAAATTAAAAAAAAAATACACACACACACACAAGTAAGGCCCTACCAAGGGGAATTTTGTAGTTTTCAAGTATAATGTAATAAGTGCATTTATTTATGGGGCTGCGTTGTGATGTTTGCTGTCAACACACATTATGATGTGATTACATTGTGGTATTTAACACACTTAGCATTTATTGTTTATCGGTCTGGGCATCTTCTTCTGATACTGGACGTGTTCCCTAAACTGTGAACGAGCACCTTAATGATGAGTACTCTCACAGTCCACTCAGGGCTAGGCTTCACCAGCACTTGACTAAGTAAGCCCAAGGCTAAATTTTTACAATTATTGAGTCTGCCTTACCTCTAGTGGGTGGGGTCTTGCTCCATGATATGCTACCTAAAGCGGAAGCAGTGGTGGTGTTTTCCAAGCTGATTTGAGGCTGAATCTCACAATGCTGAGAACTATACAGTCTCAGAGGCACACAGAGAGCTGTGCTGCAGAAAGTGGCATTGCAAACTGAAATACAAATCCATCCCACCCAACACAGGTCTCTGTTTCTTTTCAGAGATGGTAGTGAAGACTGGCCTGCCAGACAACGCTGTTTGAGGTAAGGATCTGGGTGATGTAAATACTTTCATTTGCTACCCAAACTCAGGCTCACATAGATGACATCTCACCATCACAGGAACCTGCATAGTCTAGAGGTGGGAGGTTGTGCCCCAGGTCCACTCCAAGGCTACCAAATCTGTAGACAAAAACCCAAGATTGTCCCACCAGCTCCATGTAACTGCAGAAAAGTGCCAGAAGCACTCTTTCCCCTGGGCTGGATATATGACCTTCAGGTTCCAACTGATCGCCTCACTGTCATGTGCCTGGTGTTGAGCTCAAAGGCAAAGTCCAGTTAGACTTTACATAACTGTCAAAGGCTTACAGTTTTGTTTTTGCTCTGCTTGTGAAATTGAAGAAGGGGCGTTGGAGGGCAGTAGTTTCCTGGCTAAGGGTTTCTGTGGCACAGCTGGCTAGCAATGGGCAGATGGTAGGCATTGTGGGGGTTCTGCTTGGCACTGGTTTTCATTATGGCAGGTCTAATACAGGATTTCATGTTGAAGGCCTGGACTTAAGTCCCTCTTCCAGCCAGAGCCATCTCTTTCCTTTTGATGCTTAGAGCCTTAGAAATTGTGTGTTGTGCTGTCCTTTGTTTTTGCTTTCTTTCATTTCAGTTTCTTCTTTTTATTTATTCTTCTCTTATACAACACATTCCAAATGCAGCCTCCCATCTTTCCATACCTCCTTACCTGCCCTCTCTCCCAGATCCACTGTTCCTCTATTTCATGGCACAAAAGAGAAGCCTACCAGTGATATCAACTGAACACACCATAACAAGATTAAATATGACTAAGCATAAAACCTCATATTAAGGCTGGACAAGGCAATCCAGTAGAAGGTAAATTTTCCCAAGGGATGGCAGAAGAGCCAGACACATCCTAAGCTAAACAACCATAACGTATTTGCAAAGGACCACACACAGACCAATGCAGGCTTGTGGTTGTCTCTTCAGTTTCTGTGAACTGTATGGGCCTTGCTTAGTTGATTCTGTGGGCATTGTTCTCCTGCTGTCCCCATGCCCTCTGGCTCTTATAATCCTTCCTCCCCTCTTCTGTGGTGTTCCCTGAGCTTGGCCTAATATTTAGCGCTGGGTAAACTGCATCTTCTTCCATTAGCTGTGGGAGGAAGTGCCTCCTCTGATGATGATTGGACTAGGCATTGATCAATGAGTATAGAAGATAGAAGAATATAATTAGGAATAATTTCACTGCCCCCATTTTTTGGCTAGTCATGTTTGTTTTATTGTTTTTAAGGCACCCTTTCCTTCTGTATAATGAAAGCAGTCACTATGGTTTTCACTTTGTTCCTGTAGATCTTATGAATAGTGTCTGATTCATGAATATATGTCCAAAATGGTCTATCTCTGGTGAGATGATCCTTAATTCACAGAGGACTTACTTAGATGCCACTTTTTTTTTTTTCATTACATACAGAGGCAAAAGTCCACATCTAAGGCTTCTTTCAAGTGGTCCAGATGGTCTTGAACATACTTTTTCTCATCTGCTCCCAGGAGATATTTGATATGCTGCTTCTTTAGAGGAAGCAATAAAGTTTATTGTGTGGACAAGCTCATTTCTAAAAGAATTAACATAGCTAGAGCCACATCTGGACAGAGCCATAGAGGTTAGCAATCTGCTACTCAAGTTGCTACTGTTGAGTGTAAATTTTTTAATTTTCTCATGCAAATTTTCCAAATGAGATGTCACATGAAAAGCCGACTGTTAGCCTTTCCTTGGAGAAAGAAGAAATGCATTTTTCAAGCCTTTTGTCTGCATGGCTCTTAGGAAAAGAGGTCCCTGAAAGCACACCTTTTCTTTTCTAGAGACTTGTGCATATGTAATGTTGAATACCACAGAGGTGACGGATTAAAAGCCACCCAACGAAGAACCGTAGGAGTAGAACACCACGTACTAATTCTCAATTTTTCTCTCTTTAGAGAGAAACCAAAGGCTGGAGATTCCTGTCTGAACGTGGTGCATCCCTGTGGCCCTGAGCCATGACCGCATATTCCTCAGCTTTTTAACATGGTACAGCAGTCTCTCATCTTCATTTTCTGAGTTTCCATCTCTGGGAACTAGTCCAAGAATAGAGATTTGTTTGGTTCATTAATGGGCGGGGGTGGAATCAGGGGCCCTCCTCTTCTATCATGTCACCAGTCTTGTTCCCAGGATTTACACTGATGAATTGGAAGCAACATTTTTCCTTTTATTTGCTTAACTCTTTCTGAAAATTGGGAGTCAAAGAGTATAAAATATCTAAAGTTAGACATTGCAACAGAGAGCTGAGCATGAAGGAAATGTAATAGAATGCTGTCTGAAAAGAAAAAAAAAATGGCTCTTTTAAGACTAATAAATGTCCCTTAAAAGAATAAGTGGATATTTGTAGTGATTGAAGTCAATCTGTAAAATGATGGTTTGCATGTTCCAGGAAAGATATAGTGAGAAATTTAATCTATGTGTCACAATCCCTAAAGAAGTACACACACACACACACACACACACACACATGCACACACAAACTCCTACAGACACTCCTGCTGAAATCCAGAATTGTGTACTGATTTGATACATTTAAATAATGATAAATTATTTTTCAGAAATATTTATTGTACAGAATATATATATGGGTACTAAAAAAAAAAGTAAAGTTCTTCAGTTTACATTTTAATTGATTTCAAACATGACTGCCTTTGGATGTTTCCTTAGTCAAAAAACTCTCAAAATTAGATCTTAAAGCACATTAAAAATGATCTTTAATGATTTACAGGTATTTTATGGAAATTTAAATGTGTTTTTCTTCTTTTGACTTAATCATGCAGTATAAAATTTCCTTAAACTGTCACATGAATGTCAACTTTTAATATATTACACATTTGAACTTAAAAAAATGCCATTAGTATAAAGTTAAAGATAAATAATGAATCAGAATAAATTAAAGTATTCCTTCTTTTTTATTAATAATTATGAACTGAATGCATAATTACACTCTAAATGTACATCTACATGTAGTAATTAAAGTAAAAGAAAGCCTGTCTATAACGAGCAGTGATGACATAAGATTGGTTCTATTTCTTCTGTTATCAGGACAGTTATTTAAGAACTATTTAAATGCTTTTGGGCACATAAACAAAAGACTCATATCCTACCACGAAGACACTTGCACATCCATGTTCATTGCTGCTCTATTCACACTAAAAGGGATATGGAATCAACCTAGATGTCCATCATCAGACAAAAGGGTAAGAAAAATATGGTACAGAGAGAACCGAGAAATATATGGTACACATAGAAAACAGATCTAAGGAGAAATGAAATCATGCAGTTTTCAAGGAAATGTATAGAACTGTAAAAAATATTACTGAATGAGGTAACTCAGGCCCAGGAAGACAAATGTGCCTTCCAGTCACTCTCATACAGGAAATCTTGGCTTCAAATCATTTGTTTTATGTATTTAGATTGGAGCACAAGTGAAATCCAGGAAGCAAGAAGGTGGCTTTTAGGGTGACATGTTAATGTAGTATATCAGTAAAATGAAAGTGGTAAATTATAATACTGGCTGTGGAAAGGCATAATAATAAAAGGGTATAGGAGTATGGGAGAAATCAGGGAGTAGAGGTAGAGCTAATCCAAAGGAAGTGGGTATAAAAAGCCATATGGAAGGTTACTATCTCACAACCAAACTAAAAATAAATAAGTTTAACAATGGGAGAGCAAATCTGAAATGATAAAAGAGACAGGAATACTGAGGGTTAAAGAATTAGGTGGGGTGAGGAAATGAGGAAAAAGAAGGTTTAGTGGTCAATGAAAAAGCCTTATGGGAAACTACTAGTCAGCAAGTTAATCTCAAAATGAAACTTTAAGAAGTTTGAAGGGAATTACCCTACGTAAGTGGTCAACTTAGGTTGGTTGATCTCAGAATACATGGGTTAATTAATCACTTTCTTACTGGGTTTGAGGCCAGTAACATCAGAGACAATTTCCTCCTTAGTACTGTAATCCTTGTAAAAGTCTATGGTTATAAAGTTCATTGGTTCTAGGATGTGAGAAGATATTTTCATTTTACTTAATGATCACACTATCAAATTGACTTGTGGATATTTATGCTTATTCCCACAGACCTGGCTCTCTCTCAACCTTTGCGTAGAAGCCTATTTTTGCAATTGATAGCAGTCAGCTTGTGAAAATTCTGAGAACATCAGACCGAGTTCTCAGCCCCAAATGGGACATTGTTATTACCTATGTACCACTCTCATCAGCAGGGCTTAGGGAGTATTGTGAAAAGAAGAGGCAGAAATATTGGAGTGAGAGGATGGGGATGGATGTGGCTGAAGGTTATCTCTTGAACATGACATGGCAGCTCAGCTATGGTTGTCAGTTGGAATTCTGGTATAGACAGGTAACATATCTACAGGCTTCACCTCTTACTGAGGAGCCGTTAGTAGGGTATAGTTTCTGGGAAGGTGGAGCACTGTTTTGAGAGTGTGGTCACTGGTAGCTTTTCCACATTGCAGTGTATAGCTCCATACCCATGGTCTATACATACCATTAACTGTACTTAGTGGATTGTGTAAAAAGTAGACATAAATTTGGGATAAAAAGTGTGTTGGGGGACTATACGGAGAGTTAGAGGGAGGGAATGGGTAGAAATGATTGCATTTCATTGCATACACATATGAAATTCTCCAAAGTAAAGAATATGTGAATGCATGGTTTTAGTAGCGAAAAATTGACAAATAAAATTGACCTCTTTATTCTGTCAGTGATGACAATACTCAGTAGTTTTCTCTCTTAGGTCACTCTGTTTAGCTGAACATAAACCATAATGATGTTCTGTGGTGGGAATCTTGAACCTGAGGCAGTAACCTTCCTTGAAAAAGGCTTATGTATGAAACTTAAGGAAACTTATGTGCAAGTGATCATATCTTTCTCATGTTAGGGGAGTGGCTATTTTAAGTTCCAGGGAAACATACTCACTTTCCCTAAACTGAGGCTTTGAACTATCCAGTAACATGGAAACCTTATAAAAATAAGTGTTTTTCCCCTATTTCTTTATTATTATTTTTTCTTTCAGAGAAATCGGTGTCTGAATTTTCTCTGGTGATTTTCATTCTTGGTCATCTCACTTCCTGAGCACTGTTAAAACTGAACCCTGTCCATTGGTGGCTGTAGTTACCTCTGGAGTCAAAGAGTACTATCCCTTCTCTGCTAATTGAATGATAAATAAAACAGCACATGATTTATTTCAGATTACTACAATACTCTGGGTACTTCTGCCTACTTGACCAGTACTGGAGAAGAACAAGGGAAGGACTTTTTCTTTTGAAAGGGCATCGCCTGTTGAGCGGCAGTGCCTCAGTGATTTATTTCTCTGCTCTTTGATGCACGCTTTAGGCATCTATTGCCGGGCACCCTGGTGTCCACTGCCCCTTGGAAGCCACCACACTTGAGAAGCATGCACAGTCAGGTTGGAAGATGTTTTCCTGTTGCTGATGGCTAAATTCCACGATCTCTGCAGCTTCTCTGCTGCCGCGTTTCCCATTGAGAATATTTGCTAGAAAAAGAGCTAATGCATTCAAGTGGTTTAGAGATATTGCTAAAGGGCTAGAACTGGAGTAGGCTGACCTAAACCTCAGTGAAGAGCAAGAAATTCAGTGACGAACTGTGGTGGGGATGATAGGAAAGCTAACAATTTTGTGTTATTCCTTAAGGTAAAAGGCTGCACTCTCTGGATTGCTGTTGCCAGAAAAATTCAAGTCTTTGAAAAGACTTTTAATTGTTGAAGTCTTCCCTCACTCGGGCTGTTTAGAAATCCCTTTCCTCTTTAGCAATATTACTCCAACCATTTTCCTTTTGCTCTTCTACATCACTGACATTTTCTATCCTGGATCAATCCATTGTCATTTAAACTTCCCCATATTAGAAGTATCTTAGAAATAATTATATTGGCCACAACTATACTTTGTCTAACATTATACTCCACTGTTCACTCTTACAGCAAACCTCATCAAAATTAATCAATAGTAATGGCCACTAATTTCTTTTTTTACCAGATTCCTTGAAGTCACTGTAAGATGTCACACTCACCACTCTAATTGATTTTCTGTAATGTAATGCTATAATTTCTATCTGAATGGATTCCTGATTCATGGTATCTTTGGAAGGAAGTGAATCCATTGAGAGGTGGAGCATTCTAGCAGGAAGTTAGGTCACTGGGAACATTTGCTGGAAAAGGATATTGTACCTTTGGGTCCTGGGGCTGCTATAAAGTAAGCTGATTCCTATGTCACTTTCTTATACCAGAATGTACTACCTTGCCACAGGCCCAAACCTAATACATACAACCAGCTGTGAACTGAAATCTCTGAAACTATGAACCAAAATAAATCTTCCTTTGATACTGTCTCATTAAACAGTGATGTTTTTGCCGTTTTATGATATTTTAAATAGATAGATATGATACACTATGTAAATGAGGGTGCTCTACATTGGACTTTGATATGATGACAACGTGGGGAGATATTTCTCACCCCTGAGTTTACCCTTGGCATTTCAGTGAACTTGTTTTTGTACCTCTGGACTGTGAACAAGTGATTCTTAATTCTTGACCTGCAGTTGGTGGGCAGGATGGGTAGAGTAGGCTAATTTGGGGGATTTTCCTTATACCATGTCTTTATTATTTCTTGGCTTCCCTGCACCAGGTACCCAGGAAAAGCTAGAGTCACCTGTAGGTCAGCATTGACTTCTTATGTTTGGTAGAATCTAATAAAATCCTACATAGGAACCCTCCTCCACTGCTGCCGGGCATATAAACTTGTACAACCACTCTGAAAATCAATCTGGCTCTTTCTCAGACAATTAAGAATACTGCTTTGAAACACTGCTAGGTAGAGTCTTTCAGATGCCTTCTGCAGTAGACTCCTGTCATACATCCAATGCACATCCCATTTTTCTTTCTAAGTGAGGATTGATCATCTTACCCCATGTCTGCTTTCTTGATTATCTTCTTTAGATGTATAGGTTTCATTATGTTTATCATATCTTGTAGGTCTATATAAGTGAGTATATACCAAGTTTGTCTTTATCCTTCTGGGATACTTCACTCACAGAGGAGGACTTTGCAGCCAGTCCTGAAGATACCTGATAAAACAGGGTCAGATGAAAGGGGAGGAGGTCCTCCCCAATCAGTGGACTTGGAAAGGGGCAGGGAGGAGATGAGGGAGGGAGGGTGGGATTGGGAGGGAATAAGGGAGCAGGATACAGCTGGAATACAGAGTTAATAAATGTAACTAATGATAAAAAATTAAATTAAATTAAAGAAAGAATACTGTTTCATCAAGATCCAGCTATACCATTCCTAAGCATAGATCCAAAGATGCTCAAGTACCCAGTAAGGACATTTGCTCAACCATGTTTGTAGCAGTTTTAATTGTAATAGCCAGAAGCTGAAAACAACCCAGATGCCCCTCAGTTGAAGAATGGATACAGAAATTGTGGTACATCTACACCATGGAATAAAAAACAAGGAAATCATGGAATTTGCAAGTAAATGGTGGGAACTGGAAAAGATCATCCTGAGTGAGGTATACCAGAAGCAGAAAGGCACACAGGGTATTTATTCACTCATAAGTGGATGTTAGACAAATAATATAGGATAATCCTACTAAAATCTGTACCCCAAAAGAAACTAATCAAGAAGGAGGACTCTGGCTAAAATGCTCAATCCCCATTCAGAAAGGCAAAGAGGATGGACATCAGAGAAAGGAGAAAACAGGGAACAGGACAGGAGCCTGCTACAGAGGACCTCTGAAAGGCTCTACCCCACAGGGTATCAAAGCAGATGCTGAGACTTATGGCCAGTCTTTGGGCAGAGTACAGGGAATTTCATGAAAGAAGTGGGAGATAGTCAGACCTGGAGAGGACAGGAACTCCACAAAGAGAGCAACAGAACCAAAATATCTGGGCACAGGGGTCTTTTCTGAGACTGATACTCCAACCAAGGACCATTGATGGAGATAACCTAGGACCCCTGCACAGATGTAGCCCATGGCAGTTCAGTGTCCAAGTGGGTTCCAAAATAATGGAAAAAGAGACTGTCTCTGAAATGAACTGATTGGCTTGCTCTTTGATCACCTCCCCCTGAGGGGGAATCAGCCTTACCTGGCCACAGAGGAAAACAATGCAGCCACTCCTGATGAGACCTAATAGACTAGGATCAGAAGGAAGAAGACCTCCCCTATCAGTGGATTTGAGGAGGGGCATGTGTGTTGAAGGAGAGGAAGGTGGGACTGGGAGGGGAGGAGGGAAGGGGGCTATGGAGGAATACAAAAGGAATAAAGTATAGTTAATAAAATTAAAATAAATATTTAAAAAATCCTACTACTTAAGGATCTCCTTAAATAATTTTGTCTGATGGAGTACCTCAGAGAACAGCAATCTCTGAGGGATTTCCAAGATGTTACATTTTCCTTTCATTTTGGAGAAAATATGAATGGACCATTTTTTTTCCATTCATGACTAGAACAGGTGTATAACCAGGGGCTGAGAGTCACAAAAGTATGGGGTACACTCTGATACACAGGGCCTCTCCTGAGTTTTTACCTCCCCTACTTGTGTATGGCGTGCCTCCAGCAATTTTCCAGTTACAATTGAGCTTTTTCTACCCTGGCAGCAGTTCCCACAGAGATTTCTGCCTGTGGGCTGTTATTTTATGCATTCACTTATCAGGTTTAAGGGAACTGATTTGTCTTGCAACCTCATTTCTATTATAGATCCACATCTGTTAATATCTTAGATTTTCAGCTTTTGTTATTAGTTTTGAGTATTTTAGACCTCCTCCCATGTTAGATTAGAAATTATGTTTTTGAGTTCAGGAAAAAATTTCAGATGAATACCTCTTGGATTATTTTAGGGGCTTTATACTGTTTTGGATACTCTGAAAGACAAAACAGATTTATAGGTATGAAAAATTAATTATTTAATCAACCTACCTATATTCAGGAAGTTTTATTAGTTGAGCATGATATTTTAAGATGAATGCTGTGGTTTACAGTGACATTTGAACCCTTTTTCTAGAATCAATCTTAAGTCATCAAATTCCTTGTTGTGGAATTTTGAACAAGGAAATCATTTGGCTTTTTTACATCTAAGTATCACTTGTAAAGCCAGTGAAATGATTCAGTATAGGCACTTGGTACCTTATTCGACAACAAACTTATTCGATTTCTACAAACCATATAGTAGCAGGAGAGAAATGACTGCTGAAGGCTGTCCTTTGGTCTTCATATGACCAGATGTGCATATGTACACACACACACACACTAACTAACTAACTAACTAACTAACTAACTAACTAACTAACTAACTAACTAACTAAC
>NW_026585689.1:1929412-1930790 GCF_907164565.1 Psammomys obesus | reverse complement strand
AACTAACTAACTAACTAACTAACTAACTAACTAACTAACTAACTAACAGCTAACTAACTAACTAACCAACTATTGGATTTTACTCACTGGAATTGGGTGATCAAATAATAAAGCACATACATTACTTAGAGTCTTTAATTTTTCAAACCACCTTAAAAATAAAGTTTATTCTATCTTTCTTATAAGGATGAAGTTATAAATGATAATATTGTTGCCATATCCCATGCTCAATGTCCCTTTTTCTGTGCTTCTCGTTTTATTGCTGCCCGGTGAAAGCGGGGAAGAGATAGAAAAGAAGGGGTCATTCCAGGCAAACTCGGACACCTGCAGCCACTGCACTTGGGAGACAAACACGGGAGGATCAATAATTCAAGGCCACCTTCATTTGGAACAAGTTTGAGACCACCAAACCCTGTCACAGAAAAAAATAAGGAAGAGTGATTATCCCTACTTAGAAATAAAGGGCATGAAGAAAATAAAAAAACCTGGAATAGATCAATGGCTCAGAACACGGAGAACATCATTCCAAGATATAAGTTTAGATATGCCAAAGGTAAAGCATGATTCCAGCAACAGAAATATGTTTCTATTCTGTGAATTTTGTGACTGCTTTCTATTTGTGGTAGTATTTTGGTCACTTTTAATCTCCATCAAGATGGAGTTGGTTTCTATAGATATATAAATCTTATTTCTAATATTGTCCCCACTTCAATATGACTAGCTGAAAAGGTCATAAAGAGCCAGTTAGAGATAACCAGAAAACTTGTATTTATCATATTAGAATTTAGTGAAAATAGTATCATTCTAGTTAAATTTTTTTAAATTTTTTATTTAACTTTTATTAATTACACTTTATTCATTTTGTATCCCCCCATAAGCCTCTCCCTCCTCTCCTCCCGATCCCACCCTCCCTCCCTTTTCTGCATGCATGCCCCTCCCCAAGTCCACTGATAGGGGAGGTTCTCCTCTCCTTCTTTCTGATCTTAGTCTATCAGTTCTTATCAGAAGTGGCTACATTGTCATCTTCTGTGGCCTGGTAAGACTGCGCCCCCCTCAGGGGGAGGTGATCAAAGAGCAGGCCAGTCAGATTATGTCAGAGGCAGTCCCTCTTCCCATTACTATGTAACCCACTTGGACACTGAACTGCCATGGGCTACATCTGTGAAGGTGTTCTAGGTTTTCTCCATGAATAGTCGTTGGTTGGAGTATGAGTGTCTGGGAAGTTCCCTGTGTTCAAATTTTCTTGTTCTGTTGCTCTCCTTGTGGAGTTCCTGTCCTCTCAAGCTCTTGCTATTTCCCACTTCTTACCTAAAATTCCATTCAATCTGCCCGACAGTTGGCCATCAGGCTCAGCATCTGCTTTGATAGTCTGCAGAGC
>NW_026585689.1:1918067-1929402 GCF_907164565.1 Psammomys obesus | reverse complement strand
CCTAGGTTGTTTCCTATTTTCTTCTTCTTCTGATGTCCATCCTCTTTGCCTTTCAGGATGGGGATTGAGCATTTTAGTTAGGGTCCTCTCTTTTGCTTAGTTTGTTGATGTACAGATTTTAGCGGGTTTATCCTGTTGTATGCTTATATGAGTGAGTATATACCGTGTGTGTCTTTTTGCTTCTGGGACAACTCACTCAGGATGATCCTTTCCAGGTCCCACCATTTACCTGCAAATTTCATGATTTCCTTATTTTTCATTGCTGAGTAATACTCCATTGTATGGATGTACCACAATTTCTGCATCCATTCTTCAGTTGAGAAACATCTGGACTGTTTCCAGCTTCTGACTATTACAAATAAAGCTGCTACAAACATGGTTGAGCAAATGTCCTTATTGTGTACTTGAGCTTCTTTTGGACATATGTCTAGGGGTGGTATGGCTGGATCTTGAGGAAGCGCTATTCCTAGTTGTCTGAGAAAGCACCAGATTCATTTCCAGAGTGGTTGTACCAGTTTACATTCCCACCAGCAGTGGAGAAGGGTTCCCCTTTCTCCACAACCTCTCCAACATGTGTTGTCACTTGAGTTTTTCATCTTGGACATTTTGATGTGTGTAAGGTGAAATCTCAGGGTTGTTTTGATTTGCATTTCCCTAATGACTAATGAGGTTGAGCATTTCTTTAAATGCTTCTCTGCCATTCGATATTCCTCTACAGAGAATTCTCTCTTTAGCTATGTTCCCCATTTTTTTTAAGTGGATTACTTAGTTTGCTGATTTTCATCTTCTTTCGTTCTTTATATATACTGGATATGAGTCCTCTGTCAGATAAAGGGTTGGTGAAGATTCTTTCCCAATATGTAGGCAGTCGCTTTGTTTTGATGACGATGTCCTTTGATTTACAGAAGCTTTTCAGTTTCATGAGGTCCCATTTATTGATTGTTGCTCTTAGAGCCTGTGCTGTTGGTGTTCTATTCAGGAAGTTTTCTCCTGTACCAATGAGTTCTAGGGTATTCCCCACTTTTTTTTCTAGCCGATTTAATGTGTCTGGTTTTATGTTGAGGTCTTTGATCCACTTGGACTTCAGTTTTGTGCAGGGTGATAAGTATGGATCTATTTGCATTTTTCTACATGTAGACATCCAGTTAGACCAGCACCATTTGTTGAAGATGCTATCTTTTTTCCATTAGATAGTTTTGGCACCTTTGTCAAAAAGGAGGTGTCCGTAAGTGTGTGGGTTTATTTCTGGGTCTTCTGTTCGGTTACATTGATCCACCATTCTGTTTCTATGCCAGTAACATGCAGTTTTTATAACTGTTGCTCTATATATAGTACAGCTTGAGATCAGGGATGGAGATACCTCCAGGAGATCTTTTATTGTAGCAGATTGTTTTAGCAATTCTGGGTTTCTTGTTATTCCATACAAAGTTGAGAATTTTTCTTTCCAGGTCTGTAAAGAATTGTGTTGGCAATTTGATGGGAATTGCATTAAATCTGTAGATTGCTTTTGGTAAGATGGCCATTTTTACTATATTAATCCTGCCAAGCCATGAGCATGGGAGAGCTTTCCATCTTCTCATATCTTCTTTTAATTCTTTCTTCAGAGACTTGAAATTTTTTTCATACAAGTCTTTGACTTGCTTGGTTAGGGTTACACCAAGGTACTTTATGTCATTTGTGGCTATTTTGAAGGGTGTTGTTTCCCTAATTTCTTTCTCAGCCCTTTTGTCTTTTGTATACAGGAGGGCTACTGATTTTTCTGAGTTAATTTTGTATCTGGCCACTTTGCTGAAGGTGTTTATCAGCTATAGGAGTTGCCTGGTAGAGTTTTTGGGGTCACTCACGTATACTATCATATCATCTGCAAATAGTGATAATTTGACTTCTTCCTTTCCAATCTGTATCCCCTTGATCTCCTTCAACTGTCTTATTGCTCTAGCCAGGACTTCCAGCACTATTTTGAAGAGATATGGAGAGAGTGGGCAGCCTTGTCTTGTCCCTGATTTCAGTGGGATTGCTTTAAGTTTCTCTCTGTTCAGTTTGATGTTGGCTATAGGCTTGCTGTATATCACCTTTACTATGTTTAGATATGTGCCTTGTATCCCTGATCTCTCCAATACTTTAAACATGAATGGATGTTGGATTTTGTCAAATGCTTTTTCAGCATCTAGGGAGATTATCATGTGGTTTTTTTCTTTCAGTTTGTTAATATGGTGGATCACATTGATGGATTTCTGTACATTGAACCGCCCCTGCATACCTGGGATGAAGCCTACTTGGTCATAGTGGATAATGTCTTTGATGTGTTCTTGTATTCGTTTTGCAAGTATTTTGTTAAGTATTTTTACATCAATGTTCATAAGGGAGATTGGCCTGAAATTTTCTTTGTTGAGTCTTTGTGAGGTTTAGGTACCAAGGTGACTGTGGCTTCATAGAATGAGTTTGGTAATGTTCCTTCTGTTTCTATTTTGTGGAATAGTTTGAAGAGAATTGGAGTTAACTCTTCTTTGAAGGTCTGGTAGAATTCTGCACTGAAACCATCTGGTCCTGGGCTTTTTTTGGATGGGAGACTTTTGATGACTGCTTCTATTTTCTTGGGGGACATAGGACTATTTAATTGATTTATGAGGTCCTGATTCAGCTTTGGTAAGTCAAATCGATCAAGAAAATTGTCCATTTCATTTAGATTTTCAAATTTTGTGGCATATAGACTTTTGAAGTAAGTCCTAATGATTGTTTGGATTTCCTCAGTGTCTGTAGTTGTGTCCCCCTTTTCATTTCTGATTTTGTTGATTTGGGGGGTGTCTCTCTGCCTTTTAGTTAGCTTGGCTAAGGATTTGTCGATCTTGTTGATTTTCTCAAAGAATCAGCTCTTGGTTTCATTGATTCTTTGAATTGTTTTATTTGTTTATAATTGATTGATTTCAGCCCTGAGTTTGATTATTTCCAGCTGTCTACACCTTTTTGGTGTGTCTGCTTCTTCTTTTTCTAGGGTTTTTAAGTGGGCCATTAAGTTGCTTGAATGAGCTGTCTCGAATTTCTACTTGAAGGCACTTAGTGCTATGAACTTTACTCTTAGCACTGCTTTCATTGTGTCCCACAAATTTGGGTATGTTGTGTCTTCATTTTCATTGAGGAACTCTTATAGCTGATAAATACCATCAGCAAAGTGGCTGGATTAAAAATTAACTCAAAAAAATCAGTAGCCCTCCTGTATACAAAAGACAAAAGGGCTGAGAAAGAAATTAGAGAAACAACACCCTTCACAATAGCCACAAATGACATAAAGTACCTTGGTGTAACCCTAACCAAGCAAGTCAAAAACTTGTATGAAAAAAATTTCAAGTCTCTGAAGAAAGAATTAGAAGAAGATATGAGAAGATGGAAAGATCTCCCATGCTCATGGCTTGGCAGGATTAGTATAGTAAAAATGGCCATCTTACCAAAAGCAATCTACAGATTTAATGCAATTCCCATCAAATTGCCAACACAATTCTTTACAGACCTGCTTTCACTGTGACCCACAAGTTTGGGTATGTTGTGTCTTCATTTTCATTGAGTTCTAGGTAGACTTTAATTTCTTTCTTTATTTCTTCCCTGACCCAGCTGTCATTTAGTAACAAGTTGTTCAGTTTCCATGTGTGTGTAGGTATTTTGCTATTTCTGTTGTTGTTGAGGTCCAGCTTTATTCCATGGTGATCAGACAAGATACAAGGGATCATTTCAATCTTCTTGTATCTGTTGAGGCTTGCTTTGTGACCAACTATTTTGGAGAAGGTTCCCTGAGGTGTGAGAAGAAGGTAAATTCTTTTGTGTTTGGCTGTAAAGATCTGTAAATGTCTGTTAGGTCCATTTGATTCATGACCTCTCTTAGAGACATTGTTTGTTTAATTTCTGTTTTGTTGACCTGTCCTTTGTTGAGAGTGAGGTGTTGAAGTCTCCCACTATTAATGTGTGGGGCTCTATATGTGATTTAAATTTTATCAATGATTCTTTAACAAATGTGGGTTCTCTTGTATTTGGGGCATAGATGTTCAGGATTGTGATGTCTTCCTGGTGGAATTTTCCCTTTGTGAGTATGAAGTGTCCTTCCCCTTCTCTTTTTATTAATTTTAGTTGAAAGCCTATTTTATCATATATTAAAACGGCTACTTCTGATTGCTTCTTGGGTCCGTTTGCTTGGAAAGTCGTCTTCCAACCCTTTACCCTCAGGTAATGTTTATCTTTGTGCCTTAGGTGTGTTTCTTGTATGAAACCGATTGCTGGGTTTTGTTTACGTATCCATTCTGTTAATCTGTGTCTTTTTACTGAGAGTTGAGTCCATTGATGTTGAGAGAGATTAATGACCAGTGGCTGTTAGATCCTTTGATTTTGATGTTGGCTGTGTTCATAAGATTGTGTGCTTGGTTGCTTTTTGTTTTAGTGTAGTAAGGTTAATTATTTCCTGTGTTTTCTTGACAGAAACTAATTTTCTTGGGTTGTATTTTCCCTTCCAGTGTCTTCTGTAATGCTGGCTTTGTGTGTAGGTATTGTTGAAATTTGTTTTTGTCATTGAATATCTTGTTTTCTCCGTCTATGAGGACTGAGAGTTTTGCAGGGTATAGTAGCCTGGGCTGACATCTGTGTTCTCTTAGGGTCTGCATGATATCTGTCAAGGCCCTTCTGGCTTTCATAGTTTCTGTTGAAAAGTCAGTTGTGATTCTAATGGGTTTGCCATTATATGTTACTTGGCCTTTTTCCCTTGCAGTTTTTAGTATTTTTTCTTTGTTCTGTATACTGACTGTTTTGATTATTATGTGGTGGGAGGATTTTTTTTTCTGGTCAAATTTGTTGGATGTTCTGTAGGCGTCATGTATTTTTATTGGCCTCTCCTTTACCTTGGGGAAATTTTCTTCAATGATTTTGTTGAAAATATGTTCTGGGCCTTGGAGAAGGGAGTCTTCTTTTTCCTCTATATCTATTATTCTCAGGTTTTGTCTTTTCATATTGTCTTGGATTTCTTGGACGGTCTGTGTCAAGAATATTTTGGATTTAACATTTTCTTTGACAGATACATCGATTTCTTCCATTGTATCTTCCACACCTGACATTCTTTCTTCCATCTCTTGTAGTCTATTGGTTATGCTGACCTATGTAGTTCCTGTTTTCTTCCCTAAGTTTTTTCTCTCTGCAATTTCCTCCATTTGTGTTTTCTTTAATTTTTTCAATTCTATCTTCAGATCTTGAGCCATTTTGTTAATTTCCTTCACCTGTCTTACTGTATTTTCCTGTTTTCCATTACTTCTTTCAGCTGTTTGTTTGAACCAACCTCTGTTTCTTTTATTTCATTCACTGCTTTAAGCATTTCCTTTCTAAAGGCCACAAATTGTTTGGCTTCAACTTCCTTTATTTCTTTACGTATGGCAATATTCTGTTTGAGTTTGTCTTCCTCTATGTCTTTACGTATCTTATTTATTTCCTCTGTTATCATCTTCATGAGCATAGTTGTTAGGTCATCTTCCTGGATTTCAGTTAGGCTGGGGTGTCCAGGGCTACTTGTCCCTGGGTAACTGGTTTCTGGAGATGCCATATTGCTCTGTCTTTTGTTGTTTGAGCTTTTATGCTGGCCTCTACCCATTGGGCTATCTTAGGTATTTGGGGTTATTTTCTGGTGGTTTCTGGGGATCCTGTGGTGGAGAGAATCCCCTTGGCAGAAAGCTGGTTTTTCTTGAAGGAAGTCTTCTCAGCTTTTTGGGTATAGTCTCTGGATGGCTGGCGTTTTTTTCAGGAGTTGCTGCTGCTCACCTCAGGGATAAAGACCTGAGTGGTAACTGTGGTCTTTGTTAGTCGAGAGGGTTATCCTCTCACCCAGGGAAGTCCTGAAGACAGCTGCCATGTTTCGGGGTTTCTTGCTGTAAATTTAATGATCCACTGCTGTGACACAGTTAGACATCTGGTGAGCAGCAACTGTTTGTGCTTGTGTCTGGAGCACAGCTCAGTGACAGTGGCTCGGCCCCACCGGTCTGTGAGACTTTTTCCAGGGAAGGACTGGGTGATTTAAGTCAGTACAGTTTTCTTCCTTCCCTGTGGATTATCTGGAGACAGGGACTCCCAATCTCTTTTTTGCCCTGGGTCACACCACTCAGTCTCCGCCAGCTAGCTGGAGTGCAGAAGCTGTGTCTGGAGCACAGCTCAGTGATGGCGGCTCGGCCCCCTGGTCTGCGAGACTTTTTCCAGGGAAGGACTGGGTGATTTGAGTCAGTACAGTTTCGTTCCTTCCCTGTGGATTCTTTCGCGACAGGGACTCCCAGTCTCTGGTGTTTTTGTGCCCACCGATCAGCCTGGGAAGGTGATCAGGACATGCAGGCGGGTGGCTCTGGTCTGGGGACCTAGTGCCTGCGTGACCTGGGATCTCTTCCGAGTTCTGGCTGGGGGACCTGAGAGTGGTCAAGACTGATTCCCATGCCGTGGGGGTTTCCTCGACCGCTGTTGTTTTAGGGCCCAGGGTTCAGTCTCTTGGTCGCTGTACAGGAAATGTTTTCCGGCTCCTCAGACACCCTGCTCTCCTGGCGCAGCCATCTTGTCCCCTCCCTCTAGTTAAATCTTATTGTAGAATATGATCATATTCTTCAGATATCCTCATTGCCTGAATGTTTTTTCATAGGACACGGACCATTTTCAATGACACACTTTCTCCAACAAGGCCATACTTACTCCAAAAAAGTTCACACCTTCTAATAGTGTCATTCTCTGAATCTATGGGGGCCCATTCAAACCACCAAATATCTCTACAACATTTTGCCTGTCTCTGTGCCTCCTGTTTGGTCCTAATAAAACATATGAAAGCATATGAAAGATCTTGAACATTTTTTTTATTCAAGTCAATAGAGAGCATCGAAATTATCTATAAATAGGAATTTATTCCATTCTTCAAATGAGGAGAGAGGTTCTAAGTGCTTTCTAACCTTCCAAAATCAACTCAGTTGTTTACAGCATTTCTGAACCCACTGTCATTCTCTAAGCCGTCGATATTTTCATGGAAAGAGATTAGTTCTTTGTACAGCAGTCAAACCGTTTTCACTTGACTGAGAATTTCCCATTCATTTGAGAACTTTATTATGTTGATGCCATGTAATAATGCTTTAGTTAAATAATGATGCAAGAAAATACACCAGTGAAGATTTTTTTTGAATAGCATCCACAAGATAACCAACTCAAGCTAGTGTCTGGAGGTAGGGAATATATTCATAAATATGATGTTACAAAAAAAAAAACACCCTTTTTTTGTGAAGTTTGTTTTTAATGTTCTATAAAACAATCTGAGATTTTCAAAATTTTTGGTTCTTTTAAAATTTATTATGTACATTTTTGTCACTAATATTTTAATTGTAAATTTTTTTGATTTTGTATAACAATGAAATATAATCAGCTTTATTCTTCTATCCCACTCCAGTTCCTTTCATTTCCCCACCACAAAATCTTTCCAACTTTGCCTCTTTTTATACACCACTAAGTCCAGTTATTGCTGCCAATATGTGCATGGCTGTCGGCCCATCCACTGGACCATGGAGAACCAACTAGTGTTTACCTCCTCAACAAATAATAATTCCCTGTCCCATAAATTCTCTATTGCCAACAGCCCCACATTATGGGGTAGACAAGTTTTAATTCAATGCTTTTTAGTCTAAGTTTGCCAATACTACTTGAAAACCTTCTACATAATATTCAAACAATATAACTTTTGGATTATTCTATTGTTGCTTTTGATGAATACCTGGAATAGGACTGTTTGAAGGTTTCAGTGCTTGGATGTTATAACTGCAGGCTTTTTCTCTTGCCTTTCCCACTCTGCTTATTTCAACCCCTTCCTGTTCAATTTTCACTGTTAATTGATTAGTTTAGTGTTAAGTATGTTGTTTCAATGTGATGAAGATCCAGAAATTTTGAAGCTGCTATAGCAGTAGCTCAAGGGAGACCAAGCACTGCTTGGACTGAGGGTAGGCATTGTCATTGTCTATATAATGCTGTTTGGCTGATAAGTGTGTACCAATCAGTAAGAAACTTTGTTGCATGGTGTCCTCATGGTCACCATGGACTGAAAGCTCAAAAGCCATGATCAAAGCAACCTATCCTCCCTTTAAGTTTGTTTATGCCAGGTATTTGTAACAATGACAGGAAATGTGACAAATACGGCTTCTTTTATTCTTATTCCAGTATTGGAAAGAAAGAAGACTACATACTGAGAGAGCTGATAAACATTCTTTGGAACATCAAGAAAAAACACCAGTCATATTTTCTATAGGAAGGATTCTGACAGCGATATGTGCCACACTTATTGGTCATTTAGTAGATACTTATCTTCTGTTGTTTGCTCTAAGAATAGTATTCTACATTGCTAACATTTTTGCAAGGTAGCTTTATCTTCTTAGGACAGAGGAAAAAACCCCTAAGCCTCATCAGGTTTATCTCATTGTCTGAAGTCTCAGAGCCATAAACTCAAAGGCTGACTCTTACCTAACTGTTAAATTTTTTTTGCTGCAAAACTATACTATTGTTACATCATAAATAATTATATTATTAAAACTTCTCTCAAGCCATGAAAAAAGTTTTCTTTTTTTTTGTATATTAATCACAGATTATTTACTTTGTATCCCAGCTGTAGACCCCTCCCTCATTCCCTCCCAATCCCACCCTCCCTCCCCCATCTCCTCCCTGTCCCTTTCCAAGTCCAAAAAGTTTTCTAGTTGATTCATGTAGTCACATGTTTTCCTAATGCTGGATATTTTTCCAATATAGACAAAATAATAATACTATTAAAGTTTTTATTTATAAATTTCCAGAACTTAATTTACATATGGATTTTTATTTTAAAACTTTTTCTCTTTCCTGATTCATCCTCTTACCCACCTAACTTTTTTGGTTTCTTTAAATTTTATTTTTCTTTTTTTAATTTTAATTTTTTATATTAATTACAGTTTAATCACTTTGTATCCCAGCTATAGCCCTGTCCCTCATTCCCTCCTAATCCCAACCTCCCTTCCTCATCTCCTTCCATGCCCTTCTCCAAGTCCACTGATAGGGAGTTCCTCCTCCTCTTCCATCTAACCCTAGCCTATCAGGTCTCATCAGGAATGGCTGTATTGCCTTCCTTTGTGGCCTGGTAAGGTTGCTCCCCCATCATGGAAAAGTGATCAAAGAGCCAGCCACTGAGTTTATGTCAGAGACAGTTCCTGTTCCCCTTACTAGGTAAGCCACTTGGATACTGAGCTGCCATGGGCTACATCTGAGCAGGGGTTCTAGATTATATCCATGAATGGTCCTTCATTGGCATATAAGTCACAGAAATCAATCTGGTGCTTTCTCGGACAATTAGGAACAGTGCTAACTCAGGATCCAGCTATACCACTCCTAGGCATATATCCAAAGTATGCTCAAGTACACAACAAGGATATTTGCTCAATCATGTTCATAGCAGCTTTATTCGTAATAGCCAGAACCTGGAAACAACCCAGATGTCCCTCAACAGAGGAATGGATACAGAAATTGTGTTACATTTACTCAATGGAAAACTACTCAGCTATTAAAAACAAGGAAATCATGAATTTTTTAGGCAAATGGTCGAAACTAGAAAAGGTCATCCTGAGTGGTGGTATCCTAGAAGCAGAAAGACATACATGGTATATACTCACTTATAAGTGGATATTAGACATATGATATAGGATAAACACACTAAACTTTATTTTTCAAGATCAATTTGTGCTGTCGAAGTCTTGATTATGTTGTCTTTCACTGGAAAATGGAGGACTTACCTGGGGCTGTAATCTAAGCGGAAACTGTCTGTCTCCAGAAGCCAACAGTTATCAAAAGCTCCACAGCTGGGGATGGGGTTGGGTGCCAATTCCCCTCTCTCTTTCGTGATTTCGTCTGGTTGGGCTTTCATGGGTTTTATACATGCCGATGGGACCACTGCGAGTTCATATGAGCAGCTGCCTCGCTGTCTCTACAAGGTGTTTTTCTGTAGTCCTCCACTGCCTCAGGCTCTTTACACTCTTTCTGTCTCTCCGTTTGAAATGATTTCTGAGCCACAGGGGTAGATGAGTGAAATGTATATAGGTTCACTTTAGGACTAAGTGTTTAGCATTCTCTTCCTCACTGCTAATTGACCATCTGGGAACACTGTGTTAATCACTGTCTACTGCAGATAACAGCTTCTCAAATAAAGGCCGAGGGATGTACTGATCTAGCAGTATAGCCATAAACATTCGAAGTCGGTGTAATGCTCTGTCCAGTTAGCAACACTGACTCCTTCCAAATAATCCTAGAAAACTGTAATGGAATCACGTATGCAAACAGCCCTACAGAATATAGTTTATTGTCATTAGTGAGCATTGTATTAGTTGAAACCATGATATTTTAAATAATAATCATAATTATAACTCAAATGGTTGAAACAAAGACCTAGGAATGCCATTCGTCCCTGGAACACATGTGGTCAAGCCATACTACAAACTCTACTCTATGTATATCTATCAGTTTGGAATTACATTCTGTATTTAAAAATACATTTACATTTCTGGTTCTGTTGCTGTCCTTGTGGTGTTCCTGTCCTCTCCAGATCTTACTATTTCCCACTTCTTACATAAGATTGCATGCACATTGCCCGACAGTTGGCCATAATTCTCAGCATCTGTTTTGATAGTCTGCAGGGCAGAGCCTTTCAGAGGCCCTTCGTGGTGGTTTTCTAGCTTGTTTCTTGTTTTCTTATTCTTCTGATGCCCTTCCTCTTTGCCTTTCAGGATGGGGATTGAGTATTTTAGTCAGGGTCCTCTCTCTTGATTAGTTTCTTTAGGTGTACAGATTTTAGTAGGTTTATCCTATATTACATGTCTATATGAGTGAGTATATACTGTGTGTGTCTTTCTGCTTCTGGTACAGTTCACTCAGGATGATCCTTTCCAGGTCCCACCATTTACCTGCAAATTTCATGATTTCCTTGTTTTTCATTGCTGAGTACATTTACAGCAAACAATTTTTCACATGTGACTCAGAAGATATAGAATTTATAAAATGAAATAATTAGGGAATATTGATGATAACATACATTTCTTACTAAAGAGTTGCAAAGTTACTTTCATTGCTAAAAATGGATAGTTCTTTCACACATTTTAGAATAGGAACTAGATAAGTGCTCATCACTTCCTTTCTTTTATGACACCTTTATATAACTTCTCCACCAAACTTCAAACATTTACAGTATATGCAATTTACTTCACAAATTTCTTTCCTCCATCTCTTTCCTCTTCTCTTCTTTTCTTTCTTTCTTTCTTTCTTTCTTTCTTTCTTTCTTTCTTTCTTT
>NW_026585689.1:1912408-1918057 GCF_907164565.1 Psammomys obesus | reverse complement strand
TCTTTCTTTCTTTCTTTCTTTCTTTCTTTCTTTCTTTCTTTCTTTCTGTCTTGAGAGAGGGTCAGTCCATATAGTACTGTCTATTCTGGAACTCACTATGTAGACCAGGCTGCCCTTGAATTCACAGAGATCCACTTGCTTCTGCTTCCTATGTTAGACCAGGTTCTCTTTGAATTCACAGAGATCTTCCTTTGTCTCCTGAGTGCTGGGTTGGAGATGTGCTACTTCCCAAATTCTTCTAACATTTCTTTCTACTGATCTCAGTTTCCTCTAATGGTTACAAGAATGCGATATAGTACCTGAAGATGGCAAACCTAATTAAATCTGTACAGTATCCAGTCTGCTCTACAATGCTCTCACTATGACATGCGATTTTGTGGTAATATTTTAGAACTGTTAAAGAGGAGTCATCTTTGCGTATCTACATATGTTCCAATGGGGAAGTCATGATTTTACTCTCTTTTATCCTGTAGCTCAGTTTGTATAATTGGTAAATCTACATTTCCAAGTATCATTTGGAAGAATTATTTGCCTCTAATACTTTCTCAGTACAACTCTCCTTTTCTTTAAGATAAATATACAAAGAAAGAAAAAGTGAAAGAAATTAGACATGTGTGGTGGTTTGAATAGGCATGGTTCCCCTAGACTTAAGTATTTGAATGTTTGTCCATAGGGAGTGACACTATTAGGAGGTGTAGCCTTGTTGGATTAGGTGTGGCCTTGTGGGGGTAAGTGTGTAGCTATGGAGTTGGGCTTTGAGGTCATATATGCTCAAGCTAAGCTCAGTGTTGTACACAGTCTCCTTCCGCTGCCTTTGCATTAAGATGTATAACCTGTAGCAACTTTTCCAGCACCACGTCTGCCTGGATGTTGCCATGTTTCTCTCCATGATGATAATGAACTAAACCTCTGAAACTGTAATCCAGCCCCAATTAAATGTTATTCTTTTTAAGAGTTGCTGTGCTCTTCACAGCAAGGAAGCCCTAGCCAAGACAACATGCATCTATAAAAGAGTTTCATCAAATGATGGAATGACTATGTGCCCTTTATACAGATAGTCTGATCATGAGGAATTTTTTCTCACGGTAGGGGCAGGTATCAATAGTTCTAAACATAATAGTTCTAAAACAGAGATGAATGATTTTTAACTATATAAGATGAGCTGTGTGACTAAGTACAATAGCAGCCCTCATGTGGACTCAGTCTAGGCACTTTAAAAATGTAATATAATCAATAAAGGGAATGTAATCTTAAATAAATATTGTCGAATCACTGTTCAGAAATAAAACCCCATTTAGAAAGTATTTCAATCAAAAGTTATCCTTATTTTTAAAATGAAGCTATAACATTCTTGTAGTTTACAAGCCAAAATGGAAAGAGTGGATTTCATAGTTGAAAGTAATGCTTTATTTTGATAGGTTAACGTATTCGAAATTTTACTTAAAAATGAAATTTGAAACATTTCATTTAAAATTTGGCAAAGTGCTTATCTAGCATGCACAAGGCTATGAATTAAATTTCCAGTAATGAAAAATCCAAACAAAGAAAAAGCCTACACTAAGCCAATAAAAATATGGAGCCTGTTATTAAAATTGATGCTTAAAAAATAGCAATTATTTTCTTAAATACTATTTGATACTGTTATGATTACCAAGTTCATGTTCCTATGACCGTAAATCTAACTTTTAATGTTATAGTATCTTAATTATTTAATCATGTAATGCTTAAGCGTTAAATATAGATATTAAAATTTAAATAATTAGTATTAAAATAAAGTTATGAAAAACTAGGTCATTAAGGCTGTCCATTGACTATACTAAACTGACAAATAAGAACATAGCATTTGTGAAAATGTCATCTTGAAATTTATCAGTTTTTATGGTAATTTAAACAACGTAAAAAAATACATCTCGTCTATTCTGGATTAAAATTCTAGTGGGATATGCCAAGGACATGGCTAGAGGAGCACCCCTAGGAAGGAAGGCTCAATTTAAGGCAATAATCTTTCCCAGAATTCTCTTGTCCATTCCTAGAAGCTGACCTAAAGTTTGTTCAGCCTATCTTTTGCGTCCTATCTTGGAAAGGCATCCCATTAAAATCCTTTTCTTTCTCTTTTATTTCATTCGAATGCTGGAGAGAGTCTAGTTAAGCTCTTAAACTTCTCAATTAATTTTGAGTGTCCCTGCTCCTTTTCTAAGGTCCCCTACCCGACCTTGTCAATTTCTTCTGATGTGGATGACTTCTGTATATGCTTATTGCCTCCATTCTCTTCCTCTTGGAATTTGTAAGATTTACAATGTCCCTGCTCGGGAGCTTTCTTCTTAAACTCTAATAAATTACCCTCATGGTTCAGTGTAAGTTGTTCTTTTCTTGAGGGGAGTGAGAGGCTAAAGAGAAGACCCGTGTCTCATCAGTATCATATGTTGGCTCTGCCATGACCTTTGAAGGTCTGTTAACACTTTCTCCCCTACCTGTTAGTTTTTTTAATTAACGGAGAAAACAAACCTATTCCTGCACTCCTAGACAGAATTAATAAGGTGCCGATGTCTTGGTTACTAAATTTTTTCCTACTTGAGTACTCCTGTGAGAAATAATAAAACAATAAATTAAAACTTAATATGAGGTTTAATTAGTATTAATTGTATGTCAGACTGTGTAACACAGTTTCAGGAGCGCAAAGATTTTGTATCCTCAGGCATAAAGGATTGAGCAGTGAGTTATCTGCTAAGATAATCAACACAAACACAGCACACACTGGTGGGCGCCTGTGACAGCCAGCCTCCTCAAACATTTAAGTGAATGAGTGGAAAGTGGCGATGAGGAACATTCTTATATTGAACAGGGTTGCCAGGTGCCAAAGCCACACATGCGTTGCCAGAATGACTCTGTGGCTGAGCCGGGCCACACTGGACAATGTTTGTGATTTTTGGTCATATCATAGAATGAGCTAGACTACTCCCGGTGATGTCTATCCTGCTAAGACTGGTTGCTCTGAATGAATCCTCCTTATCCTTCAAGTACTTCATTTCTTCCCTCATTTTCCCCCTTGGTTTTCTGCTTAGGAGGAATAGAACACAGGCTATTAGCAAAGCTGAGAAGAACACACAGTGATTAGGAGCCGACAGAGCAATCTGACCACTGTTCTAGACCTTGCTATAAAACCATAGTTCTGGACCAGCAGCAATGGGTCCCACCTATGCAGATTTGAGCACCTGTCAGTGTCTTACTTGTTTAGAATCTGATATTTAGTAGATTTTTGGTTCACCCTGATTGATGCCAATGAAAGGTATTGAAGCATTGTCTATGGGTCTTCTGAAAGCATATTGTCACAAAGTCATTCCCTTATCAAGCTAAGAGTGCAAATAAGTCTCTAGTTTATAATGCTAAAATAAGAGCAGGAGCTTCACATTGTTGTGTTCTAGCCTCTTCTTTTAAGCAGTGGCCGTGGAAGCTCCAACACAAAGTGCTCTAACAAACAGAAAGGTGTAAGTCCTGATTCTAAACTTAACTCAGAGGTGAAAAATATCGTGGATTATTTTGTTTGGTTTGTATAAATCTGACTCATTGATGTGCACATTTAGTATGTACAGTGGCTCAAGGAGCTACATCACATTCAGAAAGACCCGAGGCATGAATTTGGACAGCTTTCCATGTCTCTAGAGACACACTGGTCCCAAGAAATGTATGAAGCTGGTGGTCACAGACTTTCGTCACAGGGCTGCTGGAGAGGTGCATTTCTCCAGCACAGACAGACATTTTCCCCAGGCTGCTAGATACTGCATTGCAGGTAGGTTTCTGCAAATTATACCAACAGGACAGAGGAAAGGTCCTCTTTCATTCCTCAGTAGGTATTCATGACTTCAAGGAATTTTGTCAGAATACATGTCATTTCTAGCCTTTTTTTCTGATTTTTGAAATATGATCATTTTTTCTTTTTATTTTTATTAATTACACTTTATTCACTTTGTATCCCCCCATAAGCCCCGCCCTCCTCCCTTCTCGATCCCACCCTCCCATCCCCTTCTTCACGCATGCCCCTCCCCAAGTCCACTGATAGGGGAGGTCCTCCTCTCCTTCCTTCTGATCTTAGTCTATCAGATTTCATCAGGAATAGCTGCATTGTCATCTTCTGTGGTCTGGTAAGGCTGCTCCCCACTCAGGGGGAGGTGATCAAAGAGCAGGCCAATCAGATTATATCAGAGGCAGTCCCTCTTTCCATTACTATGTAACCCACTTGGACACTAAATTGCCATGGGCTACATCTGTGCAGGGGTTCTAGGTTATCTCCATGCACCATACTTGTTTGGAGCATGAGTCTCTGGGAAGACCCCTGTGTTCAAATTTTCTTGTTCTGTTTCTCTCCTTGTGGAGTTCCTGTCCACTCCAGATCTTACTATTTCCCACTTCTTACATAAGATTCCATGCACATTGCCCAACAGTTGGCCATAAGTCTCAGCATCTGCGTTGATAGTCTGCAGGGCAGAGGCTTTCAGAGGCCCTCTGTGGCGGTTTTCTAGTTTGTTTCCTGTTTTCTTATTCCGATGTCCATCCTCTTTGCCTTTCAGGATGGGGAGTGAGCATTTTAGTTAGGCTCCTCTTCTTTGCTTAGTTTGTTTAGATGTATAGATTTTAGTGGGTTTATCCTATGTTGTATGTTTATATGAGTGAGTATATACCGTGTGTGTCTTTTTGCTTCCGGGACAACTCACTCAGGATGATCCTTTCCAGGTCCCACTATTTACCTGCAAATTTCATGATTTCCTTATTTTTCATTGCTGAGTAATACTCCATTATACAGATGTACCACAATTTCTGCATCCATTCTATAGTTGAGGGGCATCTGGGCTGTGTCCAGCTCCTGGGAACTTCCCAGAGACTCATACTCCAACCAAGGACTATTCATGGAGATAACCTAGAACCCCTGCACAGATGTAGCTCATGGCAGTTCATTGTCCAAGTGGGTTACATAGTAATGGGAACAGGGACTGCCTCTGACATAATCTGATTGGCCTGCTCTTTGATCACCTCCTCCTGAGGGGGGAGCAACCTTACCAGACCACAGAAGATGACAATGCAGCCACTCCTGATGAGAACTGATGGACTAAGATCAGAAGGAAGGAGAGGAGGACCTCCCCTATCAGTGTACTTGGGGAGGGGCATGCATGCAGAAAGGGGAGGGAGGGTGGAGTCGGGAGGGGAGGTGGGAGGGGTTTATGGGGCGGGGATACAAAAATGAATAAAGTGTAATTAATAAAAGTTAAATAAAAAAGAAAAAAAGAAAAAAATTTTCTTCAATTTCTCGAGGAGTAAGAATTGATTCCAGTGTAAGCAGTTAGTTTTGCAATGATATATAGAGTGCAGCAGAAGAGAAATAGAGCAACTATGTAATAAAGAGAGGTTGCTAATAGAGACCGTGTTTTAAAACCACCTATTATAACAGGTGACTAGGATTTAATTCTGATGAAAAATTCTTAAAAATATGATGGTAGAGACAGAGAGAAAACCAATATGGCTGCAAGCCAAAAAAATTTAGGCAGCCTCTAGAATCTAGAAAGGAGAATGAAAGAGGTTCTTCTTGAACTTCCAGAAGGAGAAATATAACCACACACACACACACACACACACACACACACACACACACACACACAC
>NW_026585689.1:1900046-1912398 GCF_907164565.1 Psammomys obesus | reverse complement strand
CACACACACACACACACACACACACACACACACACACACACACACACATGCACACATATATCAGTGAGGTTGATTGTGAGCTACTGAATTCCAAAATTATAATATAGCAGATGTATATTGAAATACCTCATGAAAAACATATACTTAGAGCCTAGTCAAGGAATGATGAAGTGAAGGGTTATGGCAGGCATTGTCCATCTAGTGCCAGGATAAAAGAGATTTCTAAACTATCATGCTAGATGTCGATTATAATACCGTATTATTAATGTTACCTCTCCTCCTCTGTCTTTTGTCATCTATCAAACTTGTACTGTTCTCTCAGCTCTAGATGAATTAGCGTCTTTGCTGAAGTGTTCTCTACAGCAAGCAGAACTGACTTTGAGTGCTCCATGCACACATCATTGGAATACCGCCTTTTCATTAAGTGTTTGAATGTTTAGAATTGTGACTAGACTTTTGAATCCTTGAGTTTAAGGACCATCTTTAATGTATTTGAGAGCTTTGTGTCTAATGTCTGCTCTAGTCTCCTGGTCTGAGAACTTAGACCACAGAAACATTTAATAAATAAAATTTTATTTTTAACATGGTGTTAACTCAGACATGATTTTATAAGTATTTCAAACCTCCTGGAGCATCCTTTAGGCCCTTAACACCGTATTTTATGGCTTTCAAGGTCTTTGACTTATTTCCATATCAGCAACTTCTCTAAAATCTATGTCTAAACAGGGACTTTCATTGTCCAGTATGATTCAAACAAGAATCTGTTTCGAGGTCTACACAGGGCTTCTAGGCCAGCTAACACTACTTACTGAGGGAGATTTGTCTCAAAAACTGGTAAGAAAATAATAACAATAATAACAATAGAATCTGTCCTCATTAGTCTTTTTTCTGGTAGGAATTTTTTTGTTTTTATTAATTACAATTTATTCACTTTGTATCCCAGGTATAGCCCCCTCCCTCATACCCTTCCAATCCTACCTTCTTTCCTTCTTCTTCTCCTATGCCCCTCCCCCAGCCCAATTATAGTGTAGGTTCTCCTCTGGTTCCTCCTGTCCCTAGTATATCAGGTCTTATCAGGACTGGCTTCTTTGTCTTTCTCTATGGCTTGTAAGGCTGCTTCCCACTCAAGGGGTGGTGATCAAAGAGCCAGCCCATGGGTTCATGTCAGAGACAGTCCTTGTTCCTATTATTGGGGAACCCTCTTGGACACTGAGCTGCCATGGGCTACTTCTGTGCAGGGGTTCTAGGTTATCTCCATGCGTGGTCCGTGTTTGGAGTATCAGTCTCAGAAAAACTCCTAGGCCCAATTTTTTTTGGTTCTGTTGCTCTCCTTGTGACGCTCCTGTTCCCTCCAGGTCTTTCTATCTCTCTCTCATCAGTCTTGAGATCCTCGCTGCCACTTCAAGGAAACACAGATGCAGAAACCAAACAACTGCCTAAGGAACTCCCCATGGCTTGCATATTTGTCTATTATAGGAAATACTGTGTTGCTGTCGGCAGACAGGGTAGCAGAATGAAAGAAGGTATAGACTTTAGTCTTCTTTGTTTCCACAACATTTGTAAGCGCTAAAAGCAGAGAACAGCTGTTACACTGGCAGTCTGCAGTATATTTTAGGCAAGTAGGGCAGAAGGGTGACTAATGGGTACGGTAATGGCATTATAAGTGACTCACTGGAGTGCAATTACCAGTAGAGTTCCCACATGCCTGGTTTATGATTAGGTTAATCTGTTCTTTACTTGATTTCACTCTGTGTCTTCCTCTGGTAAACTTAAACATTTTGTTATCTTGCCCGGGGACTCCAGTTGTTGACTTTATTTCCAGATATCCCTTGGCTAAACTTCTTGTCATTTTTCCTTCAAATTGCTAATTTCTTTTGTTTGTGTTTGGCCCCACAGATCAATTTGCAAACTGAATCACCATGCAGAATTCAAGCAATGTGAAATTTCTAAAATATCACATACTGTAGCACCCAAGATTCTCTCTAGAGAGTCTGTTCTTTTCCCTTACTGCTTTTCTTACTTAGCCTGGTTTTCTGTTGTCATTAGGATACTGTGGGACTGTATAAATAAAAAATAGCACTGTTTTTTGCACAGTAGAGAGCACATCACAGGGACAAGGCATAGGTACCTCTCAACTCTAAAATGGCCAATTGGAGAAGCCTGTTGCCATGACCTAATATTAAAAAAGGCAACCAACCAGTTTTTTTTTTTATCTCCCCCTTCTTTCATAAGATTCCCTGCACTGTACCCAAAGTTTGGTTCTTTGATCACCTCCCTCTTAGGGGGAGGCAGCCTTATCAGGCCACAGAGGAAAACAATGCAGCCAGTCCTAATGAGACTTAACAGGCTAGGGTCTGATAGAAGGGGAGGAAGACTTCCCCTATCAGTGGACTAGGGGAGGAGCATGGGAAGGGAAGAGGAAGGGAGGGTGGGATTGGGAGGGGATGAGGGAGGGAGCTACAGCTGAGACACAAAGTGAATAAATTGTAATAAATTTTAAAAAAAGGCAACCAACGCTCTCAAAATCTGTTTCTTAAGTATCCTATTTCTATTTGAAAACAAAACAAAACAACAGCAACAAAAAGACCCACAGCACCCTATTTTTCCCTTCTTGCAATATAATTCTATGCAAAATGATTTTAATGAATTCTTAATGGTCCAGGTAGAATCTTATTTTGTTGTTGTTGTTGTTGCTGTTTGTTTGTTTGTTTGTTTGTTTACATGATGGTTTACCACTTGGTCCCTGTCACTAACCGGTTCATGTCTTGCGTGACTTCCTTCTTTGAAATATGTTCAGAATCTATAATCTAGTCCTAAACATAGAAGAGGGTGATAGAATAGCACACAGAGTCCCTTCTGAATGCCTTGATAAAGCAAGTCACCTGAACAACAAAGAGCCCATATGCTTCCTTCCTGAAAGTAGCTTCCCCAGCAATTAGTAAAGTCAACTGGTAACCAGGCTTGCCATCGTGGGGGCTGAATATCACCAATGTGTTTGCCAGTGGGAAAGTGTGTTTCCACGACTGAGATGGTATGGCAACCTTTAGGTGAGAATATAATTATAAAATTCAGTCAGCCCGTGCCAGGAATCATGAACAAAAGCAAAAGCTCTGACTTTATGGCAATTCTTGAGGAGCCATATGACAGTAAGCAAAAGTTTCTGTAACTCAGCTACTTTATCTTTTTCTACAATAATTCATATATATTTGACATATACATGTAAGCATTTATTATAAACCACTGTTCCACAGACCATTCTTTAAGTAGTCAGCTTTTTTTTCTGTAAAATTGAATAGTAAGTAACTCTGTTGAAATCTTATCTTCAGTAAAATGGACAATAATTATACTTTGATATTTTCATGATTATGAAATCATACATTACATAGGAAAACATAGTAAGGATTGAACTCCGTAGGTGGACAGCAAACATTAATTTCTCTTTTTAGACTTATTTCTTCCCTTTCTAAACAATCACTTTGCTGTTGTCCTGGTATCTAATTGTGCTTGCTTTCTCTCTCCTCACCCTGTCGTACCTAGCTTGCCCAGCCCTTATTGTCCTTCCTCCCTCCCTTCCTCTCTACTTCCCTTGCTCTCTTCCTTCCATATTTTGTATTCCATAGTGGACTTTACACTCATCTCTGTATATCCTCTTCTCTTGTTTAATTCCAGCATGTGAATCACTTCTCTAAGTAAGATTTCTTTCCACTAATCATACTTTCAGTCTTTATTCCTATGTACTTGTAATGAAATACTTAAAATGTAAACTGAATCTAATGTAGGCCTTTCTTATCATTTTAAAGGAAAGAACATATTTATATAAACATGTATATATCTATCTAATAATATTTATCCTTGAAGTGTGGTTTTACTCTGATTTTCCTCTGGGCTATAATGTTATCATCATTGTGCATTGCAGGTGAGATTATGGATAAAGGCTTTGGATGGGTGAGATTCTTTGCAATGCTATTTCTGTACCTCAGGTGCACTGTCGCCTTTATTAAGCTCTAAAATTTGTAAATGCCTCATTTTTTCACTATTTCACAGTCATGCAGATAAAGTTTATTTGAAATTTTAAAAAAATGTGAACATAGAAAATGTGAACGTACCAAGTAGATTTTTTCACTGAAAAGTATGAAAAGTATTTTCCTTGTTATTGCTATGCACTGTGCACTCATATACACACTGAAAAAGCTATGCTCGTACAAAATAGTCTATGATTTACTCCTGTGACTTAAATGAGTTTCTAGTATGTAAAATAGGTCAAGTCAAGCTTTTATAAATGGAAAGAGGGAAATATATACAATTTGTATGTATATATTTGAAATGTTCTATTGAACAAATACAAAAATGCCAGTTTCGTGACTATTCACAACTTGGCTATGTACATTGTTGTTGTAACCATTACAATTTCAATACAACATTAACACCTAGGATAATTACTTAGACATTCTCTTTTTTGTCCTTCAACTGCGCCCAACTATTAGATTTTTCATGAGATTTTAAAACGCAGTTGGTAAAGTCTTAATTACATAGAGAGATTAACTTTGGAGGAAAAACAGATGTATCTTTTAAATTCTTTTGACTCACTGACTTTTTTTTTAGAATCATATTTTATATTCCTGGGTACTTTCCCTTTTGTGACAATCTGTTGCACACTTGCTGAGCGCAATGTGTTTCATGAATTTTGTGCATGTGCATGCATTAAATTGAACGGTTGTGTAGCGGTGACAAGGGAGAAGATGTTCTACTACTTGTTCAGTTGTTCCCAGGAGGCTTTTCAGGAGGCTGCTGTGATTCTGTAGCCTGGAATCTGGTAATTTATCTCTTCTTCTGTAAATGTACAAATCACTCAGTAACACTTTAAAACAAATGATAGCTTTAGCTTTGACTGCTGCAACTATTGCGTATTTGTATCAAAGAATAAGAACGCATTTGATATAGTAAACAAGAAATAAAATAAGGTTCATTCTTGATCAAGCAGAAGAACAAAAGACAAAGTCTAGTTAAATTTCTAACGGAGGCAGAAAAATATAAGGATTAGTTTCATAACCTAAAGATATTACATAACTTGGACTATGTCCACACTGCTCTTGTAAAATTTATGCATTGGACAACCTGAGACATTTTTCTACATGTACTAGATATAAGAACATCTTGCAGACAAACATACCCAAGAAGAAAGCCAGTGCAGCTATTTTAATATCTGATAAAATATACTTAAAACCAAAACTAATCATAAGAGATATAGAGGGACACCACATCCTCATCAAAAGAAAAATTTGCCAAAGGAATATTATAATTCTAAACATTTATGAGCCAAATACAGGGACCCCAAAGAAACAAATACTGCTATAGCTTAAATCACATACTGGTCCTCATGTAGATAAAGGGAGACTTTAATACCCCACTCTTGATGAGAGACTGATAATCCACACAAAAACAGAACAGAGAAATGCTGGAGATAACAGATATTATAAATCAAATGGACCTAACAGATATTTCAGAATAATTCATCCAAACAAAGAATATACCATCTTTTCACCATTCATGAAACTTTCTCCAAAGTTAATCACATACTTGGGCACCAAACAAGTCTGAACAGATACAAAAAAATTAGGGGAAAAAATCATGCAGCATTCTCTGTGGTCCCCAGAGATGAAAGCTGGATATCAACAAGAGAAAGCTTAAAGACTCATGGACAATGATTATAAAAAAGGTTCAATGCAGAAATTAACATAGAAAATATTTTTTTAGACTTGAATGAAAATGAAAATACAATATACCTAAATTTACAGGATGCTATGAAGGTGGTGCTAAGAGGCAAGTCCATAGCACTAAGTGCCTACATAAAAATTGGAAAGGTCTCGTCTTAGTAACTTAAGAGCAACCTGACATCTCTAGAAGAAAAAGATAAAATCACATTCTAAAGAAGTGCGTGACAAGAAATAATCAAAGTAGGTCTGAACTCATTAAGAGAGAAACAAAAAAAAAATACAAAGAATTAATGAAATAAAGATAGGGTTCTTTGAGAAAATCAGTAAGATTTAAACCCTTTTCCAAATTAATTTAAAAACAACTTCTTATTATTATTATTTAGTGCAGTTTATTCACTTTGTATCCCAGCTGTGGCCTCCCTCATTTCTTCCTGGTCTCTTCCTCCATCTCTCCCTCTTTCCCTAGTATGCTGACCTCCCCTACTATCTGACCCTAGCCTATCAAGTCTCATCAGTACTGTCTGGATCCACTTTCTCTGTGGCCTAGTAAAGCCACCTCATCAGAGGGAGGTGATCAAAGAGCAGGAAAACAAGTTCATGTCAGAGACTGATTCTGCTCCCCTTACTAGGGAACCAACATGGAATCCGAGCTGTCCATGAGCTACATCTGGGCAGGGCATCTAGATCCTCTCCATGCATGGTTTTTGGTTGATTCCTCAGTCTCAGCAGGCCCCCACTGGGTCCTGATATTTTGGCTCTGTTGTTCTCCTTGTGGAGCTCCTGTCCCCTCCAGGTCTTTCTCTCTCTCCTTTCTTCCATAAGATTCCCTGCACGCTGAACAAAGTGTAGATATGAGTCTCAGCATCTGCTTTGATACCCAGCTCCTATCCTGTTCCCAGCTTTCTTTTACTTCCAATCTCAGTCCTGTTTGTCCTTCTGAATGAGGATTAAGCATCTTTTCTAGGGTCCTCCTTATTGTTTAGTTTTTATAGGATTATAGATTTTAGTAGTATTATTTGGCTAACATCCACTTCCAAGTTAGTATACATCATGTGTTTTTTTTCTGCTTCTGGGTTACTTCACTCAGGGTGATCTTTTCTAGTTCCATCTATTTGCCTGCAAATTTCATGTAAATTATCAAAACTCAAGATGAAAAGCAGGACATAACAACAGACACTGAGGAAATCCAGAAAATCATAGGATCATACTTTAAAACTTATTTTCCATCCAATTAGAAAGTCTAAAACAAATGGGATATTCTACCAAAGTACAATTAATATCAGGCAAGCAAATTGAGCAGAACTATAACCCCTAGGAAAACAGAAGCACTAAAAGTCTCCCATCAACAACAACAAGCTGAGTTGTATTCCGTTATATAAATATACCACAATTTCTGTATCCATTCCTCTGTTGGGGGCATCTGGGTTGTTTCCAGTTTCTGGCTACTAAGGATAAAGCTGCTACAAACATGGTTGAACAATGTCCTTGTTGTGTACTTGAGCATATTTTGGATATATGCATAGGAGTGGTATGGCTGGATCTTGAGGAAGCACTATTTCTAATTGTCTGAGAAGGCACCAGATTGATTTCCAAAGGGGTTGTACAAGTTTACATTGCCACCAATAATGGAGGAGGGTTCACGTTTCTCCACATCCTCTTCAGCATGTATTGTCACTTGAGTGTTTGATCTTAGCCATTCTGATGAGTGTAAGGTGAAATCTCAGGTCATTTTGATTTGTATCTTCCTGATGACTAAGGATGTAGAACATTTCTTTAAGTGTTTCTCTGCCATTCTATATTCCTCTACAGAGAATTCTCTGCTTAGCTCTGTTCCCCATTTTTTAATTGGATTACTTGATTTGTTGCTTTTTAACTTCTTGAGTTCTTTGTAAATTGTGGATATTAGCCCTCTGTCAGATATAAGGTTGGTGAAGATCCTTTCCCAGTCTGTAAGCTGTTGTTTTGTTCTGGCAACAATGTCTTTTGCTTTACAGAAGCTTTTCAGTTTCATAAGGTCCCATTTATTAATTGTTGCTCTTAGAACCTGTGCTGTTGGTGTTTTCTATTCAGGAAGTTGTCTCCTGTGCCAGTGAGGTCAAGGCTCTTCCACACTTTTTCTTCTGACAGGTTCAGTGTGTCTGGTTTTATGTTGAGGTCTTTGATCCACTTGGAAATAATGAAATTTGCAGAAAAATGGTGGGATCTAGAAAAGATCATCCTGAGTGAGGTATCCCAGAAGCAGAAAGATACACACAGTATATACTCACTTATAAGTGAATACTAGACCTAAAAGATCAGATAAACATACTAAAGAAGCTAAGTGAAGGAAGAGGATGGGTAAAATGATTAATCCTCACTCAGAAAGGCAAACAAGAATGGCATTGGAAGAGAAAAAAAAAAAAAAAAAACAGGAAACAGGACAGGAGCCTACCTCTGAAAGACTACCCAGCAGAGTATCAAAGCAGATGCTAAGACTCATAACCAAACTTTGGTCAGAGTGCAGGGAATCCTGTGAAAGAAGAGGGAGATAAGAAGATCTGGAGGGGACAGGAACTTCACAAGGAGAAAAACAAACCAAAAAATCTGGGCACAGTGGTCTTTTCTGAGACTGATACTCCAAACAAGGACCATTCACGGAGATAACCTAGAACCCCTGTTCAGATATAGCCCATGGCAGCTCAGTATCCTAGTAAGGGTTACTCTAGTAAGGGGATCAGGGACTGTCTCTGACATGAACTCAGTGTCTGGCTCTTTGATCACCTCCCCCTGAGGGCAGAGCAGCCTTACCAGGCCACAGAGGAAGACCATGCAGCCAGCCCTGATGAGACCTGATAGGCTAGGCTCAGATGGAAGGTAAGGAGGTCCTTCCCTATCAGTGAACTTTGAGAGGGGCATGGGAGGAGATTAGGGAGGGAGTGTGGGATTAGGAGTGAGGGAATGAGGTGATACAACTGGGATACAAATGAATAAACTGTAATTAATATAAAAATTAAAATTCTGAAAGACTCTACCTAGCAGTGTATCAAAGCAGATCCAGAAAACAGAAATGGAGTAAACATTGTCCAATCCTTTGTACAAGGCTACAATTAGCCTGATATGTAAACCACACAAAGACCTAACATAGTAAGATTGTCATAGACCAATTTCCCTTATGGCTATGGATACAAAAGCCACTTGCAACCTAAATCTATGACCATGTTAAAAAGATTATCCACCATGATCATGTAGGCTTCAATTCAGAGATGCAGTGATAGTCCAAATTACTAAAATGGTAAATGTAATCCACCATATAAAAAACTGAATGACAAAAACAACAACAACAAACAAACAGACAAACAAAAAACAAACATTCTCCAAGTACCATGCATGATGATAACCTAGAACCCCTGCACAGATGTAGCCCATGCCAGTTTAGTGTCCAAGTGGTTCCATAGTAATGGAAAGAGGGACTGCCTCTGACATAATCTGATTTGCCTGCTCTTTGATCACCTCCCCCTGAGGGGGGAGCAGCCTTACCAGGCCACAGTAGAGGACAATGCAGCCACTCCTGATGAGATCTGATAGACTAAGATCAGAAGGAAGGAGAGGAAGACCTCCCCTATCAGTGGACTTGGGGAGGGGCATGCGTGAAGAAGGGGGAGGGAGGGTAGGGCTGGGAGAGGAGGAGGGAGGGGCTTATGGGGGGATACAAAGTGAATAAAGTGTAATTAATAAAAATTAAAAAATAAAAAAATCCAAGAATCAAAAGAAAAAAAAAAACATTCTGCATGATCTTATCATTAGATGTAGAAAAAGCCTTCGAAAAAATTTAACACCCCTTCAGGATAAAATTCCTGGAGAGACTAGGGATACAAGGGACATACCTTAAAATAAAAGGGGAAATTTACAGAAAGGTATAAATATACTTATAAATATAAATATAAATATAAATATAAATATAAATATAAATATAAATATAAATATAAACATAAACATAAATATAAATATAAATATAAATATAAATATAAATAAGAGGTTCCCTTAAAAAAAAGTTCTTATTAAACTGTATGAGTGCTGTGTAGAAATGTAAATAGATCTGCACTTATCACCCTGCACAAAACTCAACTTCAAGTGGATTAAAAAAACCTCAACATAAGCCCACTAAATCGTATAGAAGAGAAAAAGAGAAATAGTCTTGAACTCATTGTCAGAGGAAAAACTTTCTGAACAGATTGCCATTAGCACAGGCACTAAAATCAATAATTAATAAATAGAACCTCATGGAACTGAAAAGTTCTGTATAGCAAAGGACATCATTATTCAGACAAAGCAGCAGGGTACAGAATGGGAAAAGATTTTTAGCAGCTTTGCATACAATTGAGGGCTAATATCTAAAGTATACAAGAACTCAAGAAACTAGAGATCAAGAAAACAAATAACCCAATTAAAAAATGGGAAATCTGAACAGAGAATTTTCAGAGAAATGGATGAAATGTGATATATTTACACAATGGAATATTACTCAGCTGTTAAAAAAATCAGGAAATTCAGGAGTAAGTGGATGCAAGTAGGAAAAAAATTTTTTGAACTTTTTTTATTTTTTGTTATTATTAGTTACATTTTATTAACTCTGTATCCCAGCTGTATCCCGCTCCCTTATTCCCTCCCAATCCCACCTTTACTCCCTCAGCTTCTCCCTGCCCCTTTCCAAGTCCAGGACTGGGGAGGATCTCCTCCCCTTTCGTCTGGCCCTGTTTTATCAGGTATCCTCAGGGCTGGCTGTGAAGTCTTCCTCTGTGGCCTAACAGAACTGCTCCTCCCTTGGGGGGTGGGGAGTCAAAGAGCCTGCCATTGAGTTCCTGTCAGAGATAGTCCCTGTTCCCTTTACTATGAGAAACCAATTGGTTATTGAGCTACCACGAGCTTCATCCAAGTAAAGGTTCTAGGTTATATCCATACATGGTCCTTGGTTGGAGAAACAGTTTCAGAAAAAAACCCTGTGCCCAGATATATTTGGTTCTTGTGGGGCTCCTATTCTGAGTTAGGTAACCCACCTCGGAAAGACAAATACAATGTATATTCTCTTATACATGGATGTCAACTGTTAAGTTTTCAAATAGCAATTTGCAATTCACATAATCACAGAGTTTATGTACAGAATAAGGGACCTGAGCTTATGGACAGATCTTCCTAGGAAGAGGAAATAGAATAAGCAGCTCAGATGGATGAGGGCAGGGCTAGAATGGGAAGATCAAATGTGGAAAGGGAGGGAAGTTGAAGTATGAAAGAATGAATACAGAAGAGGACAACTAAAAGTAAAGGCCATTTCAAGATGTATATGGAAAACCTAATAGAGCAGAAGCTTCCTGAATTATATAGATGTATGAAGGTTATATAAGTGAAATTCTTAGCAACTGAGGGGCCAGATTCCCAACTCTACATTTTTATTTAACAAATATAACTTCCAGTACTAGAAATGAATTACATCTAATTTAATTGTTAGCCACAGGGTTCCCATGGTAACCCCTAAACAACCCAGGATATTGCCAAGGCTATTTCTTGCTCTCCACAAACTGACAGTAAGGCACTATTAATGAAGACAACAGGCTGCATAACTCATTGAACATAGATAATTTGAGCTGGTGTCTACCTAGAGCTTCCGTTCTTATTTTCCATGATGCTGGAAGGTAATTTGCATGCTATCAAATAAGAAAGTTAAACACCATCCAAGCTACTAACCCTTTCACTTACCGTGATGCCCTACAGCAGGTTCTGCTAGTGCAATAGTGACACAAAGCTTATGGGTGTAACCAACCTATATCTGATTGGATGTAAGGCCCACTCCATTATAAAGAACCCATCCATAATACTGTTCAGAAGGTCAAGACTCTAAAACTTTATAAATAGACCAGGGATGAGAGGAAAACAAAATACTATCGTTCTCCCATTGGAGCCATAAAATGAGTCTTAATATCATTCTGCTGTACTCTTAGATCAGGGCCTTGCTCAGCCAACATCAGAGAAGCTTCCTCTTCCAATAGATGGGAACAAATACAGAGACTACAGCAAAAAAAAGTGGGCAGAGAGTGAGAGATCTTGGAACCTTAGTACTGAATAGAATGTCTCCATCAAATGCCTTCCATCAGAGCTCAGGGAACCTTGCAGAAGAGGTTGTGGAAAGAGTGTAAGAGCCAGAGGAGATGGATGGAGGACATAAAGAAAACAAGACTTTCTAAACACAGCAGAGTCAGTATACATATGAACTCACAGAGACTTGGCAAAATGTGCGGGACCTACACAGGTCTGAGTCAGATGGGGTCCCAGCACTGAGAAGACAAATCAACACAAACCCCCATCAGTAACTGTGAAGTTATATCCAAGTAATAGCCACTCAGAAATGAAAAAAAAAATAGATTTCTCTAAGGGATGCTTACTGGGGAAACAAACCACTCTCAAGTACAGGTCCCATTCCCAGCAGGAGATGACCAGCACAAAATAAACTGAATGGCATTTTTCTTTTTTCTTTCCTTTTTTTTTTTTTTTGTGATTCTTTGTCTCATAAGGATTAGACAGGGCATTTGTTTATTTATTTGATTTCTATTTTTAATTTTCCCTTCCTTCCTTCCTTCCTTCCTTCCTTCCTTCCTTCCTTCCTTCCT